>NC_066844.1:25743154-25902874 GCF_001640805.2 Lates calcarifer | reverse complement strand
TACTAAACTATGACATTTTTTGACCATTTTGACCCCTACTATACTATGACATTTTTTGGTGTTTTTGATGCCTTACTATACTATGACATTTTTTGGTGATTTTTGACCCCTTACTATACTATGACATTTTTTAACCATTTTTGACTCCATACTATACTATGACATTTTTTGGTGATTTTGACCCTTAATATACTATGACATTTTTTGACCATTTTTGACCCCTTAATATACTATGACATTTTTTGACCATTTTTGACCCCATACTATACTATGACATTTTTTGGTGATTTTTGATGCCATACTATACTATGACATTTTTTGGTGATTTTTGATGCCATACTATACTATGACATTTTTTGACCATTTTTGACCCCATACTATACAATGACATTTTTTGGTGATTTTGATGCCATACTATACTATGACATTTTTTGACCATTTTTGACCCCTTACTACTATGACATTTTTTGGTGATTTTTGATGCCATACTATACTATGATATTTTTTGACCATTTTTGACCCCTTACTATACTATGACATTCTTTGGTGATTTTTGATGTCATACTATACTATGACATTTTATCATGTTTTTTGAAGCCATACTATACTATGACATTTTTTGATGCCATACTATTCTGACATTTTTTGATGTCATACTATACTATGACATTTTTTCATGTTTTTTGACCCCATACTATACTATGACATTTTTTGACTGTTTTTGATGCCTTACTATACTATGACGTTTTTTGATCGTTTTGGACACCACATTATACTATGACATTTTTTGACCGTTTTTGACGCCTTACTATACTATGACATTTTTAAACATTTTTTGACACCTTGCTGTACTATGACATTTTTTGACCATTTGTGACGCCTAAACTACTTCTAAATTTACAGATAGACCCTTATTAATGGAAATTACTTTTATACTAAAGATACATTTGACTGTTACATCTTTTTTTCTGATATTACAAATGACTTTTAAATTACATTACTCCTGATAAGACAGATTGTTAATACCTTATTCCGAATTTTTGTGTGGCAGATTACTTCTTATTACTTCTGTTACATTGTTTTTGTTTATTTCAATGACATTTGAGAGACAGTTCAAGTGTCTTTCTTTCCTAATCATATTTTAATAACTGAATAAATTGTTTGTTCATGTGAAGTTTCAGAAATATTTTATTGATCTGTTTTTAAATATATCAAATAAAAATATTTTCTTACCATCACCATTTTGGTGGATCCTGTTGTTTCTGTGGATTCATCTGAAATACATGGAACATTTGTTTAAAACCAGGTTTTTCCAAACACCATGACAACAACATTAATCAAAAAAACTACTACTAATAAGGCATAACTAGTCATTATCTTTCTGATACTTTACAGTAACAGTCACTTTATGTAAATAAACTTCATGAATGGGTTATGTTTTGACAAATTATGAGCTATTCAGTCTGAAGATCAAACACTAAACATAAACAATTTAATGCCAGTGCTTTGTATTGGACAGTTGATGTAAAGCTGTTTCTGTATTACCTGGAGGCCTCAGTCCTGAATTCCTTCATTGTATGAGGAACTCCGTCACTGCAATTGTTGCACGTCTCTCCAATCATGGACCATGTCTCTGTGATTGCAGACGAAGTGGTGACACCTGCTGGAAAACAAACAAACAAAGGAAAATGATCAATACACTACTACCTGTTCCTTATTGACAGTTTAACTATGAAAACACAGAAATATTCAACATTACAGCTGAACCAGAACATTAGAGGGCTGTTTCAGAAAATGAACAGTCTATCAACTAATTCAACCCAACCAGTCGAGGCAGATGGCCGCCCAGCCTGAGCTGAGTCTGGTTCTGCTGAGGTTTCAGTCTTGAAAGAGGAGTTTTTCCTCTTCACTGTCACCTAGTGCGCACCTATGGTGGGATTTGATGAGTCTCTCTCTGAAAATACATATAGAGTTCGGTCTAGACCTGCTCTATATGAAGAGTGCCTTAAGATAACTTCTGTCACGATTTGGCTCTAAATAAATAAAACTGAATTGATCACTGAAGTACTTTTACATTACTTCTATTAATGTAGATGACATATACATTGTTCTTATATTGCAAATTACTTCTATCTATAACACTTTCCTAATATACTGAATACCAGAACATCAACAGTTTAATGTCAGTGCTCTGTGTTGGACAGTTGATGTAAAGCTGTTTGTGAATTACCTGGAGGCCTCTGTCCTGGTCTCAAAGAACATCTTCATTGTACGAAGACTCTCTGTGATTGTGGACTACGTCTCTGTGATCACGGACAATGTCTCTGAGATTATGGACAAAGTCTCTGTGATCATGGACAATGTCTTTGTGATCGTGGACGATGTCTCTGAGATCATAGACGGTGTCTCTGTGACCATCAACAATGTCTCCATGATCGCGGGCAGTGCCGTCAAATCGGTGACCCCCGTCTCCGCCGATTCTATCGCAAGGTCTCTACGAAGCATGGGACAATGTCTCTGATCAAGGACAACGTCTCTCTCATCTTTGACAAAGTCTCTGTGATCATAGACAATGTCTCTGATCGTGGACGATGTCTCCCTCATCCTCAACAATGTCTCTCTGATCATGGACCATGTCTCTGCGATCGTGGACGATGACGTGGACGAAGTGGTGACACCTGGAGGAAATCAAAGAGAAACATACAAAGGAAAATTATAAATATTCTACTACCTATTCCTCATCAACATTTAACCATGAAAACACAGAGAAATGTTCAACATTACAGCTGAACCAGAGAAGTTAACAAAACATGTTATGCCATATTATACTAAGACATTGTCATGCCTTACTACAGTATAATATTTTACAGCATTTTTGATACTTCACTATACTACCCAACATGTTGAGGCAGATGGCCGCCCACCCTGAGCCTGCTTCTGTTCTAGGTTTCTAGCTCTTAAAGGAAGTTTTTTCTTGCCACTGTCGCCTAGTGCTGTTCATGGTGGGAATTGTTCGGTCTCTTTCTGTCAAATAACATAAAAGAGTACAGTCTAGACACCATACTACAATGACATTTTTTATGTCTTACTACATTGACTTTTTTGACAGTTTTTGATGTTTTACTACTGTGATTTTCTCCATTCAACTTCTGAGATTATAAAGTACTTTTACATTACTTCTATTAATGTTGATGACATATACATTGTTCTTATATTGCAAATTACTTCTATTTATAACACTTTTCTGATAAACTGAATACTGAACATAAACAGTTTAATGTCAGTGCTCTGTGTTGGACAGTTGATGTAAAGCTGTTTGTGAATTACCTGGAGGCCTCTGTCCTGGTCTCAAAGAACTTCTTCATTGTACAAAGACTCTGTGATCGTGGACTACGTCTCTGTGATCACGGACAATGTCTCTGAGATTATGGACAAAGTCTCTGTGATCATGGACAATATCTTTGTGATCGTGGACGATGTCTCTGAGATCATAGACGGTGTCTCTGTGACCATCAACAATGTCTCCATGATCGCGGGCAGTGCCGTCAAATCGGTGACCCCCGTCTCCGCCGATTCTATCGCAAGGTCTCTACGAAGCATGGGACAATGTCTCTGATCAAGGACAACGTCTCTCTCATCTTTGACAAAGTCTCTGTGATCATAGACAATGTCTCTGATCGTGGACGATGTCTCCCTCATCCTCAACAATGTCTCTCCGATCATGGACCATGTCTCTGCGATCGTAGACGATGACGTGGACGAAGTGGTGACACCTGGAGGAAATCATTTGATCATATGACTTTTTTGACAGTTTTTAATGTCTTACTACTGTGATTTTCTCCATTCTACTTCTGAGATTACAAAGTACTTTTACATTACTTCTATTAATGTAGATGACGTATACATTGTTCTTATATTGCAAATTACTTCTATCTATAACACTTTCCTAATATACTGAATACCGGAACATAAACAGTTTAATGTCAGTGCTCTGTGTTGGACAGTTGATGTAAAGCTGTTTGTGAATTACCTGGAGGCCTCTGTCCTGGTCTCAAAGAACTTCTTCATTGTACAAAGACTCTCTGTGATCGTGGACTACGTCTCTGTGATCACGGACAATGTCTCTGAGATTATGGACAAAGTCTCTGTGATCATGGACAATGTCTTTGTGATTGTGGACGATGTCTCTGAGATCATAGACGGTGTCTCTGTGACCATCAACAATGTCTCCATGATCGCGGGCAGTGCCGTCAAATCGGTGACCCCCGTCTCCGCCGATTCTATCGCAAGGTCTCTACGAAGCATGGGACAATGTCTCTGATCATGGACAACGTCTCTCTCATCTTTGACAAGGTCTCTGCGATCACAGACAATGTCTCTGATCGTGGACGATGTCTCCCTCATCCTCAACAATGTCTCTCCGATCATGGACCATGTCTCTATGATCGTGGACGATGACGTGGACGAAGTGGTGACACCTGGAGGAAATCAAAGAGAAACATACAAAGGAAAATTATAAATATTCTACTACCTATTCCTCATCAACATTTAACCATGAAAACACAGAGAAATGTTCAACATTACAGCTGAACCAGAGAAGTTAACAAAACATTTTATGCCATATTATACTAAGACATTGTCATGCCTTACTACAGTATAATATTTTACAGCATTTTTGATACTTCACTATACTACCCAACATGTTGAGGCAGATGGCCGCCCACCCTGAGCCTGCTGTTCTAGGTTTCTAGCTCTTAAAGAAAGTTTTTTCTTGCCACTGTCGCCTAGTGCTGCTCATGGTGGGAATTGTTCAGTCTCTTTCTGTCAAATAACATAAAAGAGTACAGTCTAGACACCATACTACACCATGACATTTTTTATGTCTTACTACATTGACTTTTTTGACAGTTTTTGATGTTTTACTACTGTGATTTTCTCCATTCAACTTCTGAGATTATAAAGTACTTTTACATTACTTCTATTAATGTTGATGACATATACATTATTTTTATATAGCAAATTACTTCTATTTATAACACTTTTCTGATAAACTGAATACTGAACATAAACAGTTTAATGTCAGTGCTCTGTGTTGGACAGTTGATGTAAAGCTGTTTGTGAATTACCTGGAGGCCTCTGTCCTGGTCTCAAAGAACTTCTTCATTGTACAAAGACTCTCTGTGATCGTGGACTACGTCTCTGTGATCACGGACAATGTCTCTGAGATTATGGACAAAGTCTCTGTGATCATGGACAATGTCTTTGTGATTGTGGACGATGTCTCTGAGATCATAGACGGTGTCTCTGTGACCATCAACAATGTCTCCATGATCGCGGGCAGTGCCGTCAAATCGGTGACCCCCGTCTCCGCCGATTCTATCGCAAGGTCTCTACGAAGCATGGGACAATGTCTCTGATCATGGACAACGTCTCTCTCATCTTTGACAAGGTCTCTGCGATCACAGACGACGTCTCTGATCGTGGACGATGTCTCCCTCATCCTCAACAATGTCTCTCCGATCATGGACCATGTCTCTGCGATCGTAGACGATGACGTGGACGGAGTGGTGACACCTGGAGGAAATCATTTGATCATATGACTTTTTTGACAGTTTTTGATGTTTTACTACTGTGATTTTCTCCATTCTACTTCTGAGATTACAAAGTACTTTTACATTACTTCTATTAATGTTGATGACATATACATTGTTCTTATATTGCAAATTACTTCTATCTATAACACTTTCCTAATATACTGAATACCGGAACATCAACAGTTTAATGTCAGTGCTCTGTGTTGGACAGTTGATGTAAAGCTGTTTGTGAATTACCTGGAGGCCTCTGTCCTGGTCTCAAAGAACTTCCTCATAGTATGAAGACTCTCTGTGATCGTGGACTACGTCTCTGTGATCGCGGACAATGTCTCTGAGATTATGGACAAAGTCTCTGTGATCATGGACAATGTCTTTATGATCATGGGCGATGTCTCTGAGATCATAGACGGTGTCTCTGTGACCATCGACAATGTCTCCGTGATCGCGGTCATGCCGTCGAATCGAGGAACCACAGTGTCTCTACCGATTCTTGCGCAGAGCTCTGCGAAGCATGGGACAATGTCTCTGATCATGGACAACGTCTCTCTCATCTTTGACAAGGTCTCTGTGATCACAGACGACGTCTCTGATCGTGGACGATGTCTCCCTCATCCTCAACAATGTCTCTCCGATCATGGACCATGTCTCTGCGATTATGGACGATGTCGTGGACGAAGTGGTGACACCTGGAGGGAATCAAAGAGAAACATACACAGGAAAACGATCAATACACGACTACCTATTCCTTATCAACAGTTTAACCATGAAAACACAGAATGTTTGTACTGCGTAGAGCGTTGTCATCAACTGGTACTGCTAACAACAGCTAGTCTGAGATACATTTGAATCGGTTCGCATTCATGTTTTAACGTTGGGTTTTTTGAAATCAGTTAAATTTGAACAGCTGTATTTGAATGCCTTAAACTCTAAAGTTAGCAGAAGATAAAGCTAATGTTAACGCTGACATCAAGGTGTAAAGCAGACAGGTACAGACGCACTATAATACAAAATGACCACAAATAGGCACAAAACTATGACAACGACGTGATAGACTATAAACTGAGTTAAAATGACCAGGATGGAACACAAAGTTACAATGAGATGCAAAATGTCGGTAAACAAACACCACAGGGATTTAAACAGGCTATCAAGAGCTAGTTGTGTTTCCACCCGTCCATGCGGGGGGTCGGAAACACAAACACACTCTTACCCACACGATAAAAACGACTGAAAATGGAAATGAGGTCAAAGACTGTCACTAAAAGAGAAGGTTAATACTAACGCTCGCCGCTAACGCAAATGCTAACGCTAGACGTTAGCTAGTTCGGTCCTTAGACTTACCTTCGCGCCGCAAGTGTATTCAGCGTCCAGTCTCACTCCTGTTCGACACAAAAGCAGCTCCAAAGCTAGCTTTAGCATCCAGGCTTCTTTAGTTATCATGTTTTCTGACAGTACTGACAAACCGAGGTACCGGTTCAAACGTTGCTTTTAATCTGTTCTCCTGACTTCCTTTCCCCGCCTCTCTGCTCCTCCTCCTCCGGTTATGACCGATGACGCCACACGCAAAAAACACCGATTGGTCAGTTGATTCTGTTCTGCCTAGCAACCGCCTCTGATTGGTCTTAAATACATCCACATGGCATGCGCCAGGTGAGCAACTCTGATAGAACGGAATGGACGCCATTTTCGGCGTTTGTAGAGATGTAGAGGAGCGACTAAATCAAGTAACGTTGACGTCATGTGACCGTGGTGTAGTTCACCTAACATTAGCTTTTTATTTCTGGAGATTGTATTTAAGATTCAAAAACATCTAAATGATGGTCATTTGTTAAGATTATCTTGCTGAACAAAACGTCTAAGTATCACACATCTTGGTCAATCCAGAGTTTATTTTAATGCTAACTACAGGGTTGGCCTACAACTCTATTTTCGCCATTTTGCGCCATTCTGGATACATATATATATATATATATATGTGTGTGTGTGTGTGTACGCACACTAAATAATGAATATCAAGACCTATTATTATTATTGTTATTACATTGAAATTATGTTTATTTCATACTTAAGATGAAAGCATTTACATACCAGACCAGTATGGTTTTATGTATCTAATACACTGTTCTGTTTCATCAAATAAAATCCCAGAGTTCTGCCGCCACCTGGTGTTCTCTGAGTGAACTGCAACTTTCACAAAGTTAAATAAGAACCACACAGCTGAAGTTGTCTGATGGGTTTATTGTTGTCTTTTATTTACAATGTTAAAACAGTGCAGCCAAACAAAAAATAAATAAAACAGTCATGACAATGAAAAAAAAAACAATGGGGGAACGTCCAGAACAGCAACAAGAGCTTCATGCAGCTAATACAAGATTGTCCAGCAATACCTAAAAAAAAAACAAGCTGACTCTTCATGCTTTACAGCCACTTCATCGACCCAGATTAGATCCAAAGAAAGTTTGTCTTGTTCTGACGTACGCTGCTTTTCAGGAAATCTCTCCTTTCTTCATGTTGTGGAAATTGGAGGGATGTTTATTCGCCCACAGGTGTCCAACAGGTGCTTCAGGGCAGCATGATCTAATTTGCAGTAGCCTTGTGTTCTTAACCAGTAGCTCACAATCTGCCACTTTTTACCATAAGGCACTCGTATGCAATTAGAAATGTCAGTCCTGAAATGAATGTACAGTCTTACCCTGACTGATCAGAACAGGAACAGGAACAGTGCTTCAAACAGGTTAGTACACTTTAACGGGACAATTTGGATGACGTCTCCTTAGTAGAAAAAAAAATGGTGTCATGATTTAAATGTGTCACATTCAGTCATACAGAGCAGTAGTGGGTTTAACTGGAGAATAAAGTATGGTTTCACACATAATTTTATACATGGGGAAAATGAGTGTCCTTATCATTCAGGACATCCATTCAAAAATCAGTTTGGTTCAGAAATTTAAACGCTAACACTGACCACACTTCCAGCATTGCTTCACTCTCTGACACATTTGGTTTTCATGCGATAACAGTGCTACAGCCTTTGCTTTTACAGGCTGTATTGTGGTTTTCTTATTCAAGTTCACTCAGGCAATCAACTACTGATGTACAGTACATCTGACTGACATTTAACAAAAAAAGTAAAAGATACAAACTGAAAAGGCTCCTTGTTTAGAAGGCTTTCTTTACCTTGAACAAGAATTAACAAAAACCATCAGGTGAACTTATTTATTGGCTTTTTTTTAGCCAGCCTAGAGCAATCAGCAAGCCCAGAAAACAACACATTCAGCGTTCTGTAACAACTTTATGGATATCTTACATACTGACATTTTCCCATTGGTTACCAGTGCTAACTAAAATAAAACCCCAAAACATCCCGTTTATATAAAAAAAGCATTTTTTCATTGCCCCTATCAGTCGTCAGTCTTACAGTAGTTAAGGCAAAAAAGTAGTCTTTGTCGTGGGCAGTGGCTTCTACAATGTCCAGTGTGTCTGTATGCATCTGATATTATACTGTATGTTTGTGCATTCATGCATGTCTTTGTGTCGTGATTTTCTGTCCTCCTTTGTTGTGCCAGTCAAACTGATGACAGACGGAGAGCATCGGCGCTCCCTGTGCAGGCTGAGAAACATATTGAGCAGCTAAGACTGGTTCTTTGCTATTTACTGTAAAACGCTGATGAGGATGCACAGTATAAATAGACTATCCGAGGCCAGCCATCAGTGGGCTGCAGTATGGGAGAGCATAGATCCAGTCACAGTGTAACAGGCCACCAATATACGAGTACGATGTGCACACGATTTCACGATCTCAGTCTGTGTGCACTTTTCTTTTTTAGTCCGTTAGTTCCAATGCAAAGACAGGATGAGTGCCACACGTGGTGATTTGAATTAATTCAGTCAAGTCAGTGCTTCAAAGCGAAGTTACGAGGTCCCGTCGCTCCAGTGCGTGGCCCATTCCTTTTTATGGACAACTCCTGACTTCTCAGTCTGGAACTGTGGCCGGTCCTCGCGAGGAATCTTCACCGCGTGGTACTGAGGCAGTTTGTCTTTGTAGTGGGCCCGTCGGAAGAAACCACACTGTCGGCACAGGAGGGGGGACAGAGGGGGAGGAGAGGAAGAAACAAAGCATTAACTGATGTCGTGTATGAGATTGTGACTGCACGTTTGCTCTCATTTCAGCAGATACAATGATCTACATTCAAACATCGTGTGGTAAGAGACATTTAACATCTCATTTATCTGTTCAAGTCTTTTAGTTCATTTCAGACAGATGCAAAGAAAAAGTGATTATCTCGTGATGACCTTGTGCAGTCAGGGTGACTTTTTAATGAAAAGCAAATCCATCAAAAAGCATATCCACATGCTCTATTATATCTTCAATTCAGCTCCAGTCTGGAGTGCCCCAGATTAACACACCAACACGCTGCTGCCAAAAAACATTCACACACATCAATATGAACAAAAACACGATCCTAATGACGAGTTCGCTCTGACACCTGATGAAGCCAGTTTGGTCACGAGATGCACGTCAAATTTGAGTGTTAAGAAACTGAAAAGCGTGTGACAGTACATCATGAGAATGAATGGTCCTCACTGACCAGGTGCCAGACTGAACAAGTGCAGATAATTAAACACAGCACAACAGGCATGTCGCAGCCCTGAGGGAGAGATGGCTGGGTGGTGTTCAACAGGCACAGATTAAAAAGGGAAAATGCTGCTGAATAAAGGAAAAGTGTATACGCTAAAAACAACATGTTTGCTATTTATGATCTAATAACAGAGAACAGCAGCTCGGGGGCAACTGTGCACAGCCACAGCCTTGATTGGTTAAAGAGACCCTGTGAAGATATTCATCAGAGAAGCTGCCCTATTGTTCAGGAGTGTTTTTTTGTACCTCAAAGTGAAAATGAGAATAGAAGTGTGATCGGAAGCATCTTACCTTTAGCTGACTAATTTTGTGAGGTTAAAAACAACCTGTGTCTGTGGATTATTTATTAAGTAATTTATTGTTTCGTGTATAAAATGTCAGAAAATATTGAAAATACCCATCACAATTAATAAATCCAGATGTATCAGCCCAAACCTCCCAGATACTGTTTACTATCAGAAAAGACTCCCTGAATTTTTGGCATGATTTAACTGTTTGTTTAATTTTTGGATGATTAGTTTAGATTGGATTAAATCAGATCTGCTCATACAAACATAGCAACAGTAACGACGGGCAGCTGTGCTCAGAAAGCGGTCCATCACCCTCCATGAGTTAATATTTCATGCTGTAATGAACACCAGCAGCCAGAGTGGGTCAGGGGACAAAAGCAATCGTGGGTGAGGATGTTTACCGCTTGGAGGGAGAGGAGGGGAGAACAGGCCAGAGTGATATATGTTTTATATTATAGTTCTGACGCCTGCTTCTCCGCCTCCGAGGGTTGGACCCCCAAATGGGCGCGGTAGTACTCCGTCTCATAGTGTCGGCGCCTCTCGCTGCGTTTGAAGAACCCACACTGGGGCAACGGAGAGGTGGAAGAGGAGGGAGGAAACACGATGATAAAACAGAAAAGAAAAGGGGATTCAGGGACAGAGTCACCCAGAGAGGAGACAAAACAAAGAGAACAGACACAAGAGGAGAGTGAGCTGAAGGAATAAAATGATTACAGGACAGAACAAAGCAGAAATAATGGGACTGCCATGGGAAGTGAGGAGAAAATGCCAGAGTAATGACAAAGGCAGTGACAGGATGAAGTCAATGAAACTTTTTAAAGACATCTGACAGGCTTTTATCAATATTTACTACAGAGGGAATCTTAATGTCCCACCATGTTTCTGTATCATTAATGACCAAACACTCACAGTGTGGGGACTGTGAGATGAATGAGGAGTGAGGTATCCTGTGTGTGTGTGTGTGTGTTACCTTCCACAGTATGCAGACCAGCAGAGTCAGCAGCAGGATGCCTGCCAGTACAGCTATGAGGATGATCCACCAGGGGATCCAGTACTGATCCGCCAGACCAGGTTCAGGGTAGATCATCACTGGGACCTGGAGAGAAATGGAGGACAAAAAAAAAAAAAAAGGATGAATGTGAATGAAAACGTTTCAAAAAGACAGCACTGTGACACCCAGTGTTTCGCACCTGTGCAGCAGCATCCTTCAGGACCAGGTGCTTGATGCTGGACTTGACAGTGATGTTGGCTCTGACCAGCAGCTCCAGGGCGCTGACGGCCTGGAACTCCTGAGAGACAGAGAGACGATAAAAAAAATGTTTACGGACCATGTTTGTTGTATGTCTCGTATATTTCTTGGATCTCTGATTGAATATTTAAGCTGCAGCTGCAGGTGAGTCAGTGGTCGAGCTGACAGCTGTAGCTACAGACTGCTGACTGCCTCAACATCACAGCCTCCTGACTCTCTCATTACTCAGCCATTTGCTGCAGTTATCACTCATTCAAATGCATTAGTACTGAGCTCAGTGCCAGGAGCAGCAGCAGCAGCTCTAACAGTTGAGCTGAAGCTGAGATTGAGAGTAATGATTTTTTTTACCTCTATGAAACTGCTGTTCCACAGCCTGGCGTGGATTTTGAGGACAGCCTGACCAGAGAAGCTGTGCAGAGGACACTGGAACAGGACACAACGTGCCGATCCCAGGAGACAGTCCTGGAAGAAGAAACAACAGCTGAGCTCTCCAGGGAATGTTTGACGTCATTTCCCCTCCTCTCACCTCTCCTCTCTCTCCTCTCACCAGTTTGAGCGACTTGCGTCTCTCTGACGCTGCCACCGCCGGGGTGGTTCGTCCCACGTTGCCTTTTGCCATCACTTGACCTTCGTCCTCTGGGTACGAGCGCCGCGCTCTCCCGGCCTGGAAGGAAGTAATAAAGACAGAGATGGATCAGTCACTTGAGATGGTTCAGGAAAAAGCATCAGAGTCTGTGCAGACGTGACCTCCAACTGCACAAGTGTGGAGCAGAGAGAAGATGCTGCTGCTACGAAACATTCCTGCATGAACTCTTAGACTCTGAATTAACATCGAGTGTCGAGTCGTGTCGAGTCTTAGATAACATTTCCTTCTGGAGTGAGAGCTGAACTCTGCTGCGCTCACCCTGTGGTCGATCAACTGTGGAAGCTCTGCAGGTGAGGAGCTCTGCAGCTTTAGAGGATTCAGGGCCCCGGTGGGGGAGCACTGTGTGTCTGGGTGACCCTCAAACTTCAGGCTCGCAGGATACAGCAGCCACTTCTCATTGGTCAGCTCGTAAGGCCACATGATGTTCAGGAAGGCCGAGCCGAACGTCTGCAGAGCTTGTCCGGGATTAGCCACCTGACAGACGAAAACACATTCAGTTTATAAAGTAACAAACAGCATTTTTATTTCTGTGAAAACACCTGTAAAGATATCTCTCTCACACACACACACACACACTCATTCCTCACCACAAACTCAAAATCCACAGGGCTGCCGACGTCCTCCAGACTGCTCATGGCGCTCTCTCCCCTCACCGCCCCGCTGAAGAACAGCTGGTGAGGACGAGCGAGCCTGTAGTGAAACACAGCATCACTTCATATGACTGACAGTGGCTTCATTAAAACTGAATTTTATTTATTTAGTCTGCTCAGAGTGAGATTACTTCAACACCAGCTAAAGGAAAACAAGATGGAAACAAACCAAAGAAGCCAGAGAGGGTTAAAACACTGCTGAGGTGACTCACCCACTGACAGACAGAGGGAGCTCTATCACAACTTTAGCGAACGCTGTGATGGGGGTCAGGTCCGGCTGCTCACTGATCCTGAGAGGAAATACAGTGAACTAACACAGTGAATAAAAGGAGGACTTGATCTGAACAAGTCAAACATCTGCAATGAAATAAGTAAAGTGTGATGAGAGTGAAGTAAAACACTGGTCTGTCGTGAACTTACGTTGTCAGTGAGAGATCTGCTGTCAACTCCGTGGTCTCGATGGTGATGTTTGATGTGCTCAAGTTGATGGAGAATTTCAGCTGAGAGACAAACACACACATGTATGTATTAGAACGAATACAAAGTGAAAAGACAAAAACACATAATGAGCAAAAAGGTATTTTATTGACACTTCTGCTTGTTGGTTTGTTCTTAAACACGTTAATGAACGGAGAATGTTTCTCTCTTGTTCCATAACATCATCGTGTTTGAGTGGATTTAGATTTTAATTTTTGCTTGAAAAATAAAGTTTCCTCACCTTCGTGTCTCGTTTGACCGGGTTTCCAAGGTCACACTCGACTTGAGAGCCATTCTGGTTCGCTTGACATCTCATCTGCACTCAGTCATGATGAATCACAGAGCGTTTAGTTTAGTTTTTGAGCCGTTATCACAACATCTGTTAGGAAGCTTAATCTTTTTAAATATGAAACACCAGCCGGTACCTGTGGTGGGATCCTGGAGCCGGCGTACGACAGAGTGTTTGGAAGGGAGATGAGCAGCTGAGCGGCGTGGGCGTCATCTCCGTCCTCCTCAGGGTAGAGGGGGTCAGAGGGCATGTTGGTGACGGTGAGCTCCAGCACCACCAGCCGCTGGTCTGACAGGGAGAACACCTGCACGTCATCCTCATCTCTACAGAAAGGAAAAGACGACAGCAGGAATATCTAATGTTAGATTTCCAATGCAGGACTTTTACCTGAGTATTTTTACAGTGTGTACTTAACCCTTTAGAAAAGATGCCTTATTATAAACTTATTCCATCTGCATACACCAAACTGTCTGCATTGGGGTGTAGGTTACCAGGCAACAGTTCACATTATGAAATCAACGAGCTCACACAGAATGGGTTACTAACTTTGGCAGAGGAGTGAAGAGGTCAGAGGTCAGGGGTCGTGTTCCAAACTGGTAGCTGAGCTTCAGGTTGCTCTGGCAGATTTTGTCAGCGCCACATCCTTCTCGCAGGAAGTTCACCTTCAGGGGGGAAACGAGACAGAGGTGAAGCAAAAGTGTTTAAGCGTAGCAAGTTTCAGAATTAAATTACGTGGAACAGTGAGTGCTGAAATGTGTTTTTATTGCATTGTGTGTGTTTGAAGTGCAGGAAGTACATTTACTCTGTGCTGCAGAGACTTTCCTCTAATTAAAAAAAATCAGAGTATATTTCTTTATTTCTTTATATTTGGAATATGGGGTTATATTACAGTTACTATTTTAATTTTATCGTTGTGTCATTTTATTCTTTATTCAGTCTGTAGATGTGAAATGAAGCAATAATTTCCCACAAAGAATTTAATAACGAATTCTGATTCTGAATAGCTTTAATACCTTTGTACCTTTGAATGAAGGAGTTAGGTGGTGTTTTATAGAGCTGTATGGCTATTTTTACTTGAGTAAAATGCCCATGACACAGCAGATATTAGGGAGCAGAGCAAAAGATGCAAAACCATGGAGTTTCCTCATGAAGACGTTCTGTGCAGAAATGTTGTATCTAACAAAGCTACATGTGAAGCAACCGTCTTCAAACCTCTTTCAGCTCAGTGTGTTTCGTAATAATTTATCTTTAAAGCCTCAATTTGTTTATGCAGAAACATAAAAATGAATCCAGACACTCAGACTGTCACAGACCTCAGAGTGCAGTGTATTAGAGGGAGAAATATTCAGTATGGGCGCCAGCCTCTCCAGCCTCTTGGCACCCGAGTGTCTGCGTGGCGGCACGGACTTGATCGTATGGGTTATTGCCAGTGAGATGGGACGCAGTTTGTCACGGATGCTCTCCTGCAGAGACAGAGATTATAAAAATGATAAACGATCAACAGAATATCTGGTTATAGAGTCAGGGACAGTGTTAGCATACATCCATTTTTACTACAAGAGAAAAATAAAAAGATAAGAACCAAGACCAGAAACTACCTCAAACCGAACAGAGGACATGTTATAATTTCACTCAGATTGAATTTACTGACGTGGAGTTGGAAGACGGCGGTGGTGCACGCTGGGTGATGCTGCCGATGAAGCTCCACTTCTTCCGTCTGAATGTACTCCGGCTCTAAAGAGCTGCGGCCCAGGAAGGTGACGCGGTGCGGGAGGCCCAACTTCCTGCGCTCTGTGTCAGCTTCAAAGTGCACCACCAGGGCTTGAAGGGAGTAAAACGGGGGGTGGGGGGTGAACACAGAAATGTCAGGACACACACAGAGAGCACTTAAAGAGCCCACCAGGGGCTTGACTTATATTAACCCCCCCATCTAAGGGAATACAGTATTTCCCAGCTGTGATTTAATCATAATAAAGTCTAACGTTACCCCACAGATAAGGTTCCCTTCTACTGTAAATAGAAACAACTCCTGTTGCTGTGGGGGGAACAAAAACGGTCGTGAAGACAGAGGTGTGACTTACTAATGTGTGGTGAGTAGTGTTCTGGGTGGGCTGTGAAGATGAAGCAGGCCTTGACCTCCACGCTAAAAAAGGCAGACGATGGAGAGTGACAACAGTTTACAACAGTGAACAGTTTTATCATCACAACTACGGAAGAAGACGAAGGTTTGATGAATTATGTCCTTATAATCTGGATCAGTTCTTACCAGACTCCATCTCTGCCTTTACAGTTGTGCTGCTCCAGATCGATGTACTGAGGGTCTATAGATATTTCTCTGATTATATGAATGACTGGACGAGACCTGGGGGGGTTTGTAGGTAGAAATAATTATGACTGACTGATGGTCAAACACACTGTAAACATTCAGGTTAGATTTAGAATCTAGGGATGTAACAATATCAGAATACGTTGATAACATGACAACATTTATTGAACAATGAAAATTAATTGTGTGAAAAACAGTCAGTGGTATTCCCCTGTGTAGCTAACGTCAGTCTGACAGTGTCTGAAATGTTTCACCACGTCAGATCTTACATCCCTAAGTTAAAATTTTAGATTTAGATTTCAGAGCCACAGGACCTTGTTTCCTGTCAAATATGTTTGGGTCTTTAAAGAACTCATTTCTCACCTGAAGAGAACGACAGAATCATTCAAAGATCCCACTGCAATGTCTGGATATTGGTTATTGTCGATGTCCAGACCACCTGAGATGGAGTAACCAAAACGTCTCACATCAAAGTCACGACCATCCAACACCTGACGGGACAAAAAACACGGCTATCAGTCTTTTATTCACTCAGTCTTATAATCCATTTACCTCCTTCCTTCAGTGCTTTCATTCTTATCCCTCTGTTCATCTTTCCCTCCTGCTGCTCACTCAGTCGTCACGTGACACCCACGACTCACCTGAGCAGGTTTTGTCTCAATTCCAGCGTCTGAGCCTCTGTAGATGAAAACTTTGCCGTCTCCATCAAACGGCGCTCCCACAGCAATATCTGTACACAAACAGGATGTTCACTTGTAGCCTCCACTGCACATCTGTCTTAACAAATACTGTCCAGATACCTTCAGGTCATTATTCTTTCTTTAGTTTTAGACATTGTTCTCACCTCCGTATCCGTCCTGGTCCAGATCTCCGACGCTGGCAACCATCATCCCAAACATGGAGTCGTACGTCCCGTTGAGACGGATCGGCCGAGCCTGATCGTCCCAGTGACCGAAGGGGTTCAAGTACACGTAAACAGCTCCGCCGATCTCTGCCTTACGGTCAAAGAAGTTAGGAGCTCCAACAATCAGATCTGTCCAGCTAAAGACAGGAACAGGGAATAACAAGTTAGAGAGTCGCTCCAGACATTTTATCCAAAAGGATCATTCAACGCAACGTCATCAACTCTGTGATGAGGTTTTTTCCTCCAATAAAAGTTTAAAGTACGCTCAGCGTCTCCTCACCCGTCCCTGTTCAGATCCGTCGTGGCGACCGAGTAGCCAAACGACGACGCCAGCTCCTCCCCCCAGAAAATGTGCTGCGGCACCAGCCGGTACACATTGTCCTTCTTCAGCAGCAGCACGGCACCTGTGTGATTGGCCCGGGGTGCACCCGCCACAAAGGTCAGCTCTCCAAGGTTCATTATCCCCATGGCCGAGTCCACAGAAAACCCTGGTAGAGGAAGAAGGAGGAGGAGGAGGATGGGGAGAAGGGGGAGGAAGGGTCAGGGGTTAGTATTGACCGTGGGACTCGGAGGCTCATCTCTCTGTGTAGCATGCTCTCCTTATCTTCTTACTAATGAAATGTGTGCCTTAAGTGACTATTGATTTTATGCCAAACTCATGATGGGTGTAAATGTTCTGTTTGCTGGAAGAAGGCTGTCGGAGGCGAGCGAACGTTTGTGCATCCACCAGCGAGAGCTAAAGGGCAGGAGGAGACGTATTGGGCTTCATCTAATGTCTCATGAGATTCATGATGCTGCTGCCTCTGGTGAAGGCAGAATGTAAACACAGCGGGTGGACATTAATCAGATGTATGGCCTAAAGCATCTCCTCCTTTGTGAGAGTGTGCATTGTGGAAGTGTGTATGTGTGCGTGAAGGAATGTGAGGTTGTGTTTGCATGTAAATCAAGTGAAGGGGGAGGGGAGTGTGCGTTTGTTTTCTTATCAAGCTGTGAAAAACAGCACATCATATCAAACATTTCACCTGAACAGAAGCAGAAACATGCATTTGCTTCAAAAAGGAAAAAAAAAAAAAAACATGCAGAGAGTGTGGAGGAGGATCGTCTCAGGACATTTGTTAGTCCTGAGTAAACATGCAGAGGGAGACAAACAGAGACAAACAGTGAGCAGCTCCAGGGTGGCAGGTGTGGAATGCAACAGTCTGAATCTGAGCTCCTGTAAAAACCAACGGAGGCAGAGAAGGTGCTACTTTTTCCACACAGAGAGGTTTTAACACACAGGCTGCCGACGAGGTCGACGCTGTAAAACTAAATGGAGAATGGAAACTTAATGCTGCAGAAGGTTTTTAAAAGAGGATGGAGCCTAAGAAACTGTTTGGTTTCACTTCATTTCACAGGCCTAAGACTAAGAATTTTAAATAACTGGGTGCCATGTTTTTAAACCTTCTATATGTAATTATTTCTATTTCACACACACCATACATCATCCTCACCAACAGAATATTCTATTTACGTGGGGACAGAATATATTGATTGCTTCTCTATTAGTATTCTGTCCCAGTATTTACATGAGTGATAGTGTGAACATTATTATTTAGTTAATTCTCAAAACCTTCTCCTTGCTCAGATTCATTTATCATATTATTAATCTGTATGGTATTCGCCTCATGTCGCTGTGGCAGCAGCGTCATATGACTGAAATTAATGTGTTTGTTAAGTCATTATTTACTCTACTGCTACTTTTTTCTATTTTATCAAAGTCATTAGATTTGCAAATTACCTTTGGTCAAACTGCTATGAGCAAATAAAATACTTAAAAATATTTTTTGTTCTTGCTGTTTTTTTCCATTACTTTTGGACAAATTTAGCAAAGTAAAGCCGGGACAGTGGCTAACCTCTGTTAGCCTGACACCCTGCAATATAATCATATGGGCAGGATTTGATTTGATGGAGGTAAAAAAAAAAAGGACGTACGTCCTCTTTCAGCTCTGCTCCTTCATTGTATGGATTTATTGTTTCTGTGCAGCCGTAATAAAAACAACTGGAATCCTGCACCGTGTGAGATTAACTAACACTTCAGGGAAATAATTCAGAAATACCTTCAACACTGTCTCTGTGAGTTTAGTAAGCATGCACAGGTGAGGTTATCATCTGGTTAGGATCAATGGAAGCATGTGAGTTATAAATGAAGGCTAAAAGGTCATGTGGGAATTAGTGTTGTCAAGGAGACGGCTCAATATGAGGAGTAGGAGGGTAAGCAGGCTTGGAGGTATGTGAATAAAGAGATTTATAGCAGATTCACACACTCGGTGAAAAGTAATAACTGGAACCAATAAATAAAAAGACCAGTTAAACACACGATGGGTCATTACACACGGACGTTAAACACTAGGAGATTAATTAGAACGTGACCACTGCAGTCTGGACTGAAATATCTCAACAACTACAAGGAAGATTGTCAAACATTCACAGTCTCCAGAGGATGAACCCCACTGACATTAAATCAAAGTTCTCACATATCTCTACATCTGTGAACATCATCAGGTCAAAACTACAACTAAATAAAATCTCCCTCTGCTGTGATTAGTGTTATCAGCAAATGTTAGTATGCTAACACGCTAAACTAAGCAAATGTTAGCATTAACAACACGTTAGCACGCTGATATCAGCATGTCGCTGAAGGTATCACTGTGCCTGAGTTCAGCTTCACAGTGCTTGTTAGTCAAACCCTTTTTAATCAGTAAAAAGGCGCCGACCGACGAGAGAACCACCACCACCTGGAAAGCTTGATACCGACACACACATGCAGACTGACAGACGACTACAGACGACAGAGATCTACAGACAGAACAGACAAACACCCTGCTGCTAATCAAAGAGACAACCATCTGTCCAAATCAGCTACGAGACAAAAAAAGGAATCCTCCCAAACATTAAAAAAATAGTTAATTTAAGGACATGTTTTCAGCTTTAGATGGCTGTCTCTTCACAACAGTGAAGGTGATACCGCCCCACATCGGACATAGATTACACACTAAGAAATCTATAGGACGTAGAGACGAGGTGGAATTAGCAGAAAGGATTAAGACGAAGACGGAGAAGAGGGTGGGACTACTTCCACTACAAGCCCAGTCCGGTCCAAATAAAAACACAACACCTCACGCCTACAAACCTAAGTAGCTATTATGAGCTACATCCTCAAACGGTGTGGGCCGGGTGGAGGGCTCCAGAGTTTTGTACAGCAGTGCATCTTCAACAGGGCTAGCCATGAACAAGAGCCCTACGGCCCGAGACAGGAAAAAGAAAGACAGATAGAGAGAGAGAGAGACAGAGGGAGGAGTGTGGGAGGGGAGTGATGGGGTGGTGAAATGGTAAGGAGGAAAAAAAGAGTGAAAAGAGAGAAAGGGGAAAAGGGAGGTGCAGGTGAGACAGGCTGTGATTGATTGGTGCTTTGTCTTTGTGGTGCCTCAGTGGTTTTTTTTTTTCCCCCTGTAAAACCACCGGGTACCCGGCAGAGAGACGACATTTAAAGGCTCAGACCGTACCCTGACGTCGTACACCACCCACATAAAGTTTTCCTCTGCTTCGTTTCTAGAAGAGGGCGGCGGACGGAATGAGGATAGCATCATTGTTGATGCTGCTGGAAAATATTTCCCTGCTTCGTCCAAGAAAGTGAACAAATGTTGGCATCACAAGAATTTATGTCAGGCCACAATAAGCTCTGGAGATATTTGACACATTCACATGGGAAAGTGTTTAAAAAAATGAGGTGGAGTCACACATAGGGCTCAGTGAGTCACACAGAAATAATCTGCAGGGAGTGACAGCAGCTAGTTTTCTCTCAGCCGGTCAGAGGCAGTTTGACAGAAGCTATCGTTGCTACTGCTGCTAGCTCCTGTGGTTGTGTCAGGGTGCAGTCTGAGCCCCCCGGTGTCGCCCCTCGTCCGGCCCTCGCTTTCTCTCCTGTGCGCAGGCAGCAGTGAGCAGGGAGGGCAGATCCTACCCAGGTAACTGTGGTAAGGCACAGGGATGAGCTGAGCATTAAGCTGTTTCTGATCTGCCACCTCGTAGGGCCCGTCGTCATAGAAACCGAGGTCAAGCAGAGTCTGGTTTAGGAGCTGGACGCGCATCTCACCTGGAATGGAAACAGGTGAGGGCACAGCAAAGCAACGACATCGGCAGACATAATTACAGTTATGTGTAGTGTATATTTCTGTACATGTACAGACTGTGGAGCAGGTCTCAGGTCTGATTCTTCACCCTCAGTAAAACCAGAACCATCATATTTCAGTGTAGTACAATGTGAACTGTATAAACGCATGAAACGATTACACAATAAAGCACAGCATTAATCTTGTGTGGCAGACTGTGACAGTACAACATAAATCAATCCAGTTACTTATTACTGCACCAGATGAATCTCTTTCTTTGATTAACTGGATGCTGCATAATTACAGTGTCCATTCACTAGATTGGCTTATGAATAAATTCTTTTTAATCCAAGAGTATTGTCCCGTTAGTAGCATTGTCTTCATTAAACTGTTTACATGAGCCGGCTTTCTCCTCCTGCTCACACTTTTTTTTAAAGGAATAAACTTATTTGCTCTCTTGCCAGGAACAGTTATTTTCTGGTGTTTCTACTGATTACCTGAAATGTTATTTTTCAGTCTGTATGCTAAGCTAAGCTAATCAGCTGTAGCTTTATATTTCCATAGAAACGTGTCAGTGGTATCAATTAACTCTTTTAGAGAGCGGGTATAATTCCCAAATTATCCCTTTAAATTGGAGAAAAATCTGCAAAACAAGCGTTTGAACAAAAGGAGGTAATCAATACAGAATTGGGAACTCAATAAAATTGAATTCCCTGCTAATATTTCATCTAATAACATGATCCACATACCAATACGACATCTGACACTGCATTCAAACACATTAGCCAAAATATCTTTATGAGGTAATACAGGCAGGCAGCGTCGGCTTGTTGCTGCCACCAGAGGCCTAAAACTACTGAAGCTGTCTGTAGAGCTTCTATGATCCAGCCTTCTGCAGGCCACTGAGACACCTTACCTTTCCAGTTGTATGTTCCCGGAGCGCCAAACAGGATGAAGTTGTTGTCCGGGGTGAAACTGACGGACAGACCCTGCTGACAGAAACCGAACTGCTCGTGTCCCTGCGGCCGACCCTCGCAGAACTTCCACTCGCCTCCGTCCAGGTCATCTCGCTCGGTCAGGTCCTCACTCAGGACGTAACAGCGTCCGATGGGGTCGCGAGTCTCTGAGGGTTGACTGACACGTTGCCTGAGCTCGTACAGGTGAGCGCAGGTCTGGTGAGGGACAGGTAATATGAAAATGTGACTTGTGTTCACGAATGACTGGATCAGCAGAACAGCAGCAGCTTCCTGCGCTGATGAATTTACATGATGTGGTCTCTACTCACCACCACCTTCCCTCCAATGCCCTGACTTTTGACAGTAACTCCCAGCCACTGGTTGTCTTTGCTCTCTCTGTCCAGACTCACTGAGAGGAAACACAGAAGGAAATGGCAGTCACGGTGGTTTCCATATTGTAAACCAATTAGGATCCGAGCCACAGGAAGCAAACAGCAGTTTGTTATGTAATGGAGTTATTCAACTTCAAAACATAGTGGAAAAGTTAGAAAAAGACAACACAGGGATTCTAGCTGCTTAAAAAACAGTTTACAAACTAGGACTGAAACAATTTTCATAATCAATTAATCTGACAGTTCATTTCTCAATGAATTGATGAAGAAATGCCCATCACCACTTCTTAAAACCATTTGTTGGTTTTCTTTTTGTCTGACCAACAGTTGAAAACCTGGTCAGTGGTCAGTTTACTATCGTAAAGGACTAAAAAACCTGCAAATATTCACATCTAAGGTGCTGAAACCAAAGAAGAAGAAATGACTTAAACAGTTAATAATCAAAATTCCTTGTTATTTTGTTCCTCAATTAATTAATCATTCAGCTTTACCACAAACCCACCTTCTCCATCGATATCCACCCTCTCACAGTCGTACTCCTCTGGCGTGATGGGACACCTGAACAGGGCTCCTGGTCGACTGCCCCGCAACCGGCCCTGCCCCGCTGCCTGCGGCGCCCCCACCAGGATCCTGAGGGAACATCAGCAACATTTAACTGTAATTCATGGTGTCAGATCTTGATGGGTGAAGTTACAGAAAACATGTTACACGTTACTCGAAAGACAAAATTTATATCACTGTTTCAGTCCAGGGTAGTATCTGCAGGTTTTGGTTTCTAACGTAAATGACTTTTATTTTTAAGATGTGACTTCTGACAGTTTTCACACACAATCACCTCAGCGGACTGAAACCAACATTTCTCTTCAGTATAAACACCTGCAGCTCAGGCTGAACTATTCAAACTCTGCTGACACCGCCTACAGTTGAGCTGTCAAGCTATCTCAACTTGGAACTGATTCAGAACAGTTCTGTGAGGTCTGTGTGTACAGTATCTCCACTATCAGGGGAAGGAAAAGTTTTATTCTCAGTGAGGTGGTTGCTGATATTCTGGGGCCAGTGTCACTGCCCTCTGCCTTATTAGGAGCGGCTGATTCAGGCTAGGATGCTATTTAAAAACTGAACGTTGAGCCGCATTCCACCCAACACCGTCAGCCGTGGCACACTGTATGCACGGAAGCGAGACGAGACGTGGGGAAACCGGGGGAGAAGAGGAGCATCTCAGAATAAGGAGCAGAATGTAAAATGGGAAAAAAAAGACAAGAGAATGAGAGGATTAAAACATACAGAGAGAGAGAGAGATCAATCCTAAACAGCAGTTACAACATGCCTTCAGCTTAGATTTAATTATAACAATGACGCTGGCAAAGAAAATGTTTGGCTCAGCTGTGTGACAACAAACTAACTGCCAGTGCCGGTGTGAAAAGCCCTCCACCAGCCGCCTTCATATCTACCTTGTTATGTACGCACTTAAATTAGAGGTATCTCTGCTGCTGGAAAATATTTTTGACTATAAATACAGAGAAGCAAACTGATATGACTGCATGGACCAGGCAGAAAAACAGACAAACAGACATCTGGGACATCAGGCGGCCATAACATGAGCTCCTCTTACTTCAGTGCTGGATAATTAAGATAGTTATGTTTGGTACACATTATACTGTATGCATCTGACAATGCTGACTCCACTGTGTGTGTGTTAAGGTAATTGGGTGAATTGTGCTGTAACTTTTCCCACTAAGTTGTCACCTGTTCCCCAGAAACACAGGCAACAGGTGACAGCAGAAACAATATATTCAAACTGTCGAGAGATACATATCTACTGTTCACAGTGACAGTAAAGAGAACATAAAGCTCACAAACTCTCTTCACCTACAATCACTGTCACATTAGTGTACAACTGTATAACTACAACTTACTGTCTTGTCTTCAACCTTTGACAGTTAATTGCTAACATTAGCATCATGAGGTCTGAACCTCGTCTGCCGAGACTGTCATGAGAGAATACTCACAGGAATGACAAAATGCTAATGTACATTTTCATATGCTAATGGTATCATAATATTAGCATGCTAACAGCGTAGCATCAGCGTTAGCATTTAACACAGATAGCAAACCTGTGAACATATCTGAGGCTAACAAGTAAATGCTAGCATGTTAAAATGTTAACTGTATGTGATGCTAACAACATAACATGCTAAACATTAGCGTGCTAATGTGGTCTCCATTGTCACGTAGACGCATCATATATTACTCTGTGTTCACACAACAAACCTCAGCGGGAAGGCTAAAACGTTTTTATGATCTGACCCGAAAGACATCAGCGTGTTAACACTGTCACCGCGGGCATGTTAGCATGTTGTTATGTAGCATCGTGGAGCTAAAACGTTGAACACAACACGAAATGACCTCACCTGGCGAGTCGCTGTGTTGGCTAATTCAGTACAATAGTAAGTACAAAGCCGATTCTTCTTTTTAACTAAATAGTATTTCACTGTCTCGTTAGTAACGCAGTTACAAGTCGCAGCTGTTTTAACGCAGAACAAATGTCCAACATTTTGATTTCGGAAAGGTCAAAGTGCATAGGAGGGTCACACGTCACAGAGCCGTAACTATGGACACCCTGACAGGTTGACGGTGACAGAATGGACCGTACCATTTTATACGTTACTATCAGACGGATTTTACACCACAACAACAGCATTTAATGTCTTTTCTTCCACTGTAAGAACAAAATAATAATGTCCTATTTTTCATTTTGGCCGAGCACAACACAATCACACATATTAAACTCAAACACCCACACTGATACCACCCAGACTGTCGGACAGCTCCACTTTGTCTTTACTCCCGCCTCGTCTGTTGAGGTGCAGTAGTGCATGTCTCAGCAATGATTCCCTCCACCTTAATGAATGAGAACCCAAAACAGCCCCTTTCCACCACCAAAGCAAAGACATCTCACGTGAAATAATGACCACTACACTGGTGGTCTGCACGAAAAACCCGACTAAACACTGCTAATCTAATGCAAACACATGTTAAACAAATGGGATCTGGCTGAGAGGAGGAAGACATCACTTGATAAGATCAGATCCCTCAGCATTCCTGGAGGCGGCTCTGGTTTATGTTTAGGGGTTAAGGTGATACCTCTTTACCCCCCCTGCATGTGCAGATACACAGGCAGGTGTGGGGGGTTTGTTAAGCTGTTATACCACCAGTATTTGGACAGGAGAGGCGCAGGAAAACATTACTGGAACGTGCAGGCTCGAAGGCAAGTAAATGTAGATTTGTTATTGTAGATGCAACATAATTTTAACATAAGGTCACTTTGAGAAAATGTCTGACACTGAGGTTAGGGTGTGAGGGAAGTTTGAGCTGTGCTAATGTAATTTATATTTTCTCCTACAGTCACTGACTCATTTTTGTGTGAAGTTAAGTGATTGATGAGAGTTGGAGCTGGCAGAGATGCAGACAGGCACACATGTCTCGAATTTGACACAGATAAAATGTCACGGCTGAGTAATGCTCTCACTTATTTGCCCTTTACCCACCTCTTAGCTCACTTCATTGTTCTCGATTGAGTCAGATAGTTTGATCC
This sequence comes from Lates calcarifer, assembly GCF_001640805.2. NCBI lineage: Eukaryota > Metazoa > Chordata > Actinopteri > Centropomidae > Lates > Lates calcarifer. Next base: position 25,876,719 of record NC_066844.1, on the reverse strand, counting down.
TGATCTCCACTGCCAGGCTCATCTTTCACTAAACCCACATTTGACATGGAGTTGGAGGAGTGTGTGTGTGTGTGTAATGTGAGTGGTTGTGGGTATGTTGTTGCCGCTGGAGGAGATATCAGGGTGTTGAGTGTGACGGCGAAGGCGTCCAGTGAAACACCCACAATGAACTCAGACGGGAAACGCTCTGCACAGGGAGATTAGACAGAGCACCTGGGGCCTGTCTACAGCTGCACAGTGCTGCTTTGAACATCAGCGCTCACCATGTTCCAGTTTAACATGCTGCTATGCTAACATTCGCTACGTCGCACTAAACTCAAAGTGCAGCTGAGGAGGTGAATGTCTTTAGTTCTGCAGGTATTTATCAAACCTCTTTGACTTGAAGGAAAAGTTAAGTCTCGAGGATTTATCCACCAGGATTGCTGGGGGACTTCCCATGATGCACTGCACTCCTGGCGCTGTAGAGTCTGATCTGTGACGACAAGCCTCCTGCTGCTCCCACGATCCTGCTCAACACCTGCTGCAATTATTACCACTGCTTCTACTATTCCTGCTTTACATGGAGTCTGTGTTATGCTGTGTTTCCCTGCTATATAACTAAAACTGAATTGAACTGAATTTATCCTCTGGGGAACATGAATGTCTGCACAAAATACCACACCAATCAATCCAGTTGTTACTGATCACAGACTGGTCCTCGTCTATTAACGCTGTTAAATATGTAGAATCTAGTCTGATGAATATCATGTCCAATCCACAGCCAATCACACCCTGTGGTATTTTATTTTCCTCATGATAGTTTTATGTGTTTGCCATCCACTGGAACAATAACAGTGTGTTACAGCACAGTGGGAAAACCTGACATTCATATTCCTCCTCTGATTTCTAACCCATCATCCATCATCCATGTTTTTCCAGCTAATCGTCGCAAACAAAACACAGCAGCCTCATTACGCTGCACTCACACTCTGTTTTTTCATTGAGGGGAGCGTGTGCAGTGACCCCAACAACCCCCCCCACCACCACCTACAATCCTGTCCACCCCTCCCCCATCCAAACCCCTACACACACCACCACACACACACACACACACAGTCCCATCCTCCCTCACTCCTCCCCCCTCCCTCAGGAGTCACATCCCTGCATACAGCCCGACACACTGGGAAACAATGTGATCGGACTGAAGAAGCACAAGAGACCGTGATCCAGATCAGCACTCTCTCACTAAAATATCAAAGACACAGAGCAGAAAAAAGAGGAGTGTGTCACTGAATGACCGACAGCCTGAAAACATGATTAAGTCCAGTGGTTTTCAGCCTGGCGCCCTCATTCACTGCTGTTAAATACAATTTTCATGTTTTCTTCTGCAGGATCACATGCTCCTCGATGCTCCCCGACTTTTATCCTGCAAAAAAAAATCTATTTATCCACACTCAGAAGTTCACCAACATTAAGATGAAAACAAGGCTGTCTGCAAAAGGGCATGGAGTAATCCCAGGAGAATTCAGAGTCCTGTTTTGTTTGTTTATGGAGACAAGTACAAGTTCTGACGCTCAAACTAAAGAAGGAGAAAAAATGAAGTGTGAGAGAGAAACGAGTGGAAAACAATTCAGTGAAGACTTCGTATCGTCCAAACAGAAAGCTCTCTCCATGTTTCCTGTCTCTCTCTACTGTCTTCATCTTTTTTAAAGCCAGAAAAAAAGAAATGCTTCAGGGAACAGAAGCTTTCTCACACTTAATTTTAGCCTGAAGATCCATCAAAAGAGCAAGTGAAACAGCGGATACAAACCTTTTTTTAATCCCAACCCTTCCTTGGAATTTTCCAGGCGTGGGCCTCTGAAGGATAATGAAGTTATGAGAAATGTTGAATCTAATACACCGCTAACCGTTTCCAATATTTAGTTTCTTGATGGTTTCAGTTGATGGCTCCTAATCTGCCTGCTCACACCCTTTAGCATCTGTCGGTTGCAGAGCAGCGTGAGGCTGCAGCTCTGTAGACAGTGGCTCTATGGGATCAGCATGGGGGCCGGGGGTCTCTTTAGGCCTTCTGTTGTTATCCTGAGGCAAGACTGTGACCTCTGACCCCGCATACAAACACTCACACACACTTGCACACACAGAGAAGAAAAACATGTGCAAGCATGCACACGTTAACAGAGCCATGAGTGCACAAATAACTTTGAATATTTATTCACAAACTCATGCACACAGGGTGCACACCAGACAACAGAAGGCCGTGCAACAACTGTGTAAACTCTGGATCAGCACACTGACTGCAGCCTGTCCAGCAGCATCCACCGTGTCTCATAAAACAGACGGACTCACACCTGACTCCTGTTTCTCCTGACGGGGGAACGACAGCTGAGAATGAGGCGACCGAGCTCTGAATCATCACGATTTTAACATCTCAACTCTCTCCCTCACTGTGGGCAGAGGAGAAAAGGGTTGGGTAATGCACGACAAAGTGCAAAAAGAGAGACAGAAACAGCTGCCAGTCCAGGCCAAAAAACCCCTCTGGGATACGGCGGTTCACTGCCCACGGACGTGACTCAACTTCCTGCTTGAACCATTTGTTCAGCGGGCATCACAGGAGCAGGTATTAATTTAAAAAGAATCTAAGAACTCCGACACAACACTGGAAGAAGATTTCAGGGAGGTTAAAGATACAAACACTGTGTTTATCTGTGCATCAGTGGTAACCCCATCCTCACTTCACATGCATCTTTAACAACCCCTGAGCTCACCACCTGCCCCTCTGCTGATCAATACATGAAGGGCTGTTTCCAGGCATAGATGGGGTAATGATTGGCCCTCAGGTCCAAAGTGTAAAGAGGACACAGCCCCTGCACCATCCCTCCCCTGGTCCTTTTTATCTCCTTTTCTTCTCCCCCCGTTATCCACTCATCCATCTATTGATCTGTCTGTCTGGATCCTTCTCATGTTCCACCTGAAGTTTCTCTTTCCTTCCTTTTCTTACTGTCTTTCTTTAAAGAGTAACATCTGCAGCGCTGTACAGTTCGTCTGTAGAGAAGGTCATTGTCCATCCATCTGAGCTGAGCAGAGAGAAAGGAAGGAAACAGCCTGAACATGGTCTCCATGTTTGATATGAAGAGAAGGAGGGAGTCAACAAAGACACTGAATTATTTCCTGTCATAATGTTTCTGTGAGGCTTAAAGGTTTTTCTCTGTACTCTGCTGCACTGATTCAACTCATAACTGTGTGAAGGAATCAGAAAACACCACATAACCACAACATCCACGACTCGATCCTCACGTCCGCCTCTCTCTGCCTTTATTTCTCTCTCCAGACGTCAACAGTCCAATAAAAAAAGAAGAGATAAGCCAGTGATAAAGGGAATCTGTAGAAGATGTTTTTGAATGTTCAAGTAGTTGGAGCATTTTTATCCAAAGACTTTCCTGCAAAAATCAAACAACAAATCTCTTGTATAAAAACAAAAAGCCTGTAATTTCCTGTCCCTGTCTGTTTTTCATGGCTTATCTCTGATCTCAGTTCAGTATCAGTTCCCACTGGAGCTGCCATCAGCTGATTGATTAAACTGCATCTTTATCCAAATGCACGCACACTTCAGCGTGGACACACACACACATATTTAATCAGAGGGGAGGCCGGCCGTGATTTATTCATCCCTTCAGCTCTGGTCCCCATCAGTCGCTCCACCCCTCCCCCACACACACATCATATGATATTCATAGTCGTGTCAGGGCGATGCATTGACAGCTGAGGTTTTTAACACTGTCAAACATGAGCATTTCACACTGAAGATAACCAGTTTTGTACTGATAACGCAACAAAACACGACAAATCTTGACCCTCTCCTGTGACCTCGGGTCTTTATCGTGCAGAATCAGCTGCACCAACAAACTGAGCTTTTTCCTCTGCACCTCCATCAGATCTAAGTTGCATGTTTCCTCCTGACTCTGCAGATTGTCCCTCTCCCTCCAGAGAGCACGTGGTCTGCAGAGTAATATTCCTGAAAGCTCTCTGCAAAGGCAGCGCTGCTTCCCACCGAGCTTTTGTCCAAAACCCCGGCAGCCCAGTGGAGGAATGAGAGAATGCTAAACAGACAGAGAGTAAGTGGGAGGCAGTCGAGAGAGAGAGTGTGTGTGTGTGTGTGAGACTGTAAAGCTCATGCTATACACCCTTTGCTCTTTCTGATCTCTCATATAAATAAGCACTGCAACAGGGTGAGTCCCAACATTTACGAGGCTTTCACGTGAATGACCTCTGAGAGATTTAGCAACGAGAGTTACTGTGGGACAAACTGAAAAGGAGGGAGAGAGAGAAAGAGAGATGGAGCAGGAGAAAAGTCATGAATTGAATTAGGGAGGGAAGAAGGCGGCGGTTCATTCTCAACTGTTAAGCAGGGGCTGAAAAGCGGCTTTTATTCACTATTTTGATGCAAATTAGCTTCGAGAAATTCTTCTTTGTGATATGAATGTGTGAAGAAGTTATGCTGGACGCCATTTAAACGCTGCACTGGAAGGCACATAGGATACTGACAAACACATTGATCATTTAAACAGCAAAGTTTAAGGAATAGTTTTGGAAATTTAACTTTAACGATTTAGAAGAAGATTAATAAAACATGACACTAACCTGTTGCCTCTATGCTAAGCTAGGCTAATCTCCTGGCTAAAGAGCAAATAAAAATATTTCCCAAAATACTGACCCACAGCTTTAATACAAACAAATGTTCTCTTTTAGTCCTTAACAGTCCTGTGTGTTTTATCTTTTGTGTTGTTATCTCTGTAACCTCTTGGAGGTCGTCCAAAAAAAGACTTCCACGCACCACTCTTTGTTTTTTAAGCAGTGTTCATCGAGCCTCCAGCTCAGTGAGAGGATTTGTTCAGCTTCAGAAAGCTCTGTTTTACATTCTTACTCAGCCAGTGAAACCGAACTCCAGACTAGATGTCTGGGATTATATCGGCTACCTGTGGCCTCGCTGAGTCCTCCTGCTCAGAAAGGCACCAAAGCAGCTCCACAGTAAACATGAACCACTGCAACCTGAGACTTTCTACTTTCTAAATGACAGAAATGCAGCTTGGCTAATTCTGGGTCTACTGAATCAACAGTGTGGTAAATAAGAGTCAATGACGTTTGTCACGCTGCAGCCAAAACAGACCGATACACAAAGAAGTCATTGGCACAAAAAAAAGGAAATTACTTCCATGAATCAAAGACAAAAAGGGGGGAAACAATCAGGTCAGAGTGGAGATAAAGCACGATCCGTGTCTTTGAAGGCCACACAGACAGAAACAATAACAGATGATTTGTGGCAGAGCTGCCTTCCCCCACCTTCGTCTAAAACAGAAAAGGCCTTTACATTAAATCATGAGGCAGAGAACGCATGTTAAATACACTGTGATTTAATCTAAACAGTGATATATGCAGGTCACAGGTCTGCTCTAAGTATATTGATGAAGGTTGTAGAATCAGCTTCTCCTTAATATAGACTGAGAGTTTTTAGCCACAGTAGCAGAGCGGCAGAGAGGCGTCATCTAACTGACTTTGTTGAACTCACTTTAGAGTCTTGACAACATTCAGAGGAATTACAATAAAATCTGGTGAAGACGTTGATGTCCTCTCTGAACTTTGATGACATTAAAAGCACCACTGTGCCTTTTATTTCTGCTTAAAGAAATCAATTAAAGCAAACCAAAATCCATCCCTCTGCTCACTCTGCTCACTCTGCTCGCTGCTCAGATGTTTCAAGGAGCAGGAGCAGGAAATTAAAAACAAGAATAAGGTCAAAGTCAGACCTCTTATCAGTCGTAACCCACCTGCTAACAGCTGCTGGTTTTACTCCTCCCAGTTTGCAGAGTTCTTGGGTCGAACAGATCAGATCAGAAGAACTAAGACCACTTCCTGTACGGAGACTTGGTGCAACATGCACTTAATCTACTGCACACAACCTGCTCTCCTTAGATATCTTAAAATGGATCATATCACAGGTTTATTCTGCAGTGGACTCTGGTGTGTTTTCCTGTTGTTGTTTGGCAGATTTACCACAGCCCAGAGAGCAAACCTGCAGCAGCAGAGTGGCAGTGGTGGGATCAGGCTCAGGGGGCTTCCTGAACTATTCATGGAAACACTTCTCATAGCAATACAAATAGCAGACCCACACATAACTCAGACTCAAATACCCTCTCATCTCATCCTCTGTCTGCCAGCAACAGTAGCATAAGTTCAGCTCGGAGGGGGCAACAACACAGATAGACTCCAACACCAAAGACACTGACTAATCTGATGTGTACCGCCACTTTACAGTTACAGGTGATACAATCATGACTCAGCACATCAAAGCAGAAATATTATTTTCAGCCAGCGTAACACACAATGAGAGCAACGCGACTCGGCCACAGGCGACAGTAACTTAACACTTCACAACACAAAGAGAAAATGAGTCAAAAGCATCTGATTACAGTGAGTTTCAGGAAAAGACTTCATGACAGGACATCAGAGGAGGAGAGCAGCTCGGAAACTAAACTCTGATCCGAGCTGCATTAACACAGAGAGGACGCCGTCAGAGCGCTTAATGGAAATGTATTATTCAGACAGGAAAGATAAGTGAATACATTTCTCCGACTCAAAGTGCAACAACATCAACTCAGAACATTTTGACAACATCAGGTTGTCAGGGCTGAAAAGCTGCGACTGGATATCTGTGTTTTTACTGGAGAGACAGAGTTGGTGAACATAGTGCAGCATTTAACAGATAAAGAGCCAGAAATTTCTCTCAGGACCTGGTGGAGACCAAAAACAGAGATAAAAGAGAACAAATGAGCAGGCTAAAACACTTAGAAGGACACTGAGCTATCTGATTGTTTATTTCCAGGAGAGATAATAAAGTGTTAAAAATCTTAATGACCAGAAGAAAGTGAGGAACTCTGAGCGTGACCTCAGTGTTTCCTGGTGTGAGGTCAGAGCCGACCGGCAGCAGGATTATTCACTCTGCTTCCAGGACGTTCATCAGTTTATTGATCAGCTGCTCTGATGCAGCACAGAGATACTTTAACCTCACAGGCACTTTTTAAAATAAGTTCCAGGAATGATGCAGGTTTCAGAGAGGTGACGTCTGTCTGTCTGTCTGAAAGCTGATGTCATCCCCCTGGTCTTACCAGGCGACAGTATGACTGCAGCCCGGGTAAACTGAGGAGCTGACGGTTAAATATGGAGCTCTGAAACAGGCACCTGTAGTAAAGTAACTTGTTACTCGTCAGTTTGCATTTGTTTTACTCACAGGCACAGTTTCATGCTACTTTATACTCCTATTTTACTTCATTACAGGGGGAAGTATTTTAGTTTTAACTCTTATTTCACAGCTTTAACTGCAGTATTTTTACACTGTAGCACTGACACTTGTCAGAGTCCTGTACCTGTGTCTCTGCAGTGTGTCTTGATGCTCATTGCTCTGTTAAAAGGGAGTGTTTAATGTATATACGATGGCTACAATCACGCCACGTGAATTTATAGTGGAAAACGCTTCACAGACCAGTGGGCTGATGAAAAATGTAGTGGATATATTACAAAACAGTTCTCTGTACCACATGATCAAATGAAATGTCTTCCTTCAGTATTAGTGACAGAGCTTCAGGAGATGTTAATTAAGGACGCGTCTTATTTATGGTCGTGCAGTAAAGACTTCCAAAGGTTTACAAGCAGACTTGTGTTTTATAATTTAGTCTTGAGAGACGCATCAAAACAGCTGCTGGCAAACAGAGGACAAACAGTCACATGGTGAAGCAGACACACACACTACAGGACGCTTTAATATCTCCTCTAACACAGTCCCATCAAGGCCTGATCCAGGAAAGTCGCTTAAAAACCATTTTCTCCCTTTTACAGAAATCACCGTCTGCCAGCTGATTCAGCAGGGCCCGCTCCCATCCGCCCTCCACTTACTGTAAATCATCTTCTATTAACTCAGAGCTCAGGCTGCTCTCGCCGTACATGGCTCTCATAAACACACCTAAAACTCCTGCTCCCAGTGAAGAGTTATGAGTGCAGCAATGATTTAGCAGATCTGGGGGCTGGTGCAGCACAGAAACGCTGACTGAAGCAGCCACAACTCATGGCACAGGGAGCATTCTGTGTTGTATGTCGAGGAGCAGGTGCAGACACAAGATATCACACATGTAAACTGGGGGTGTGAGGTGAAAATCACACAGGACACACAGGATGAGTTCAGCCACTCACCAGCTCTGAGGCTCCGGGGAAAGCTGCTGGTGAAGAGCTAGAGAGAAACCAAAAAAGGTGCCACGGTCTCCAAACTTGTGCAGGGTGTGGGTAGTATCCAGGTTGAAGCCCCGGGCCTGGCTGAAAAGGGTCAACAGCAGCCAGAGGAGGAGGGTAGTCCAGCGATGAGAGGAGCGAGATGAGAGGGAGACGGTGTTCCCATGTCCCACTGGGGCTGCCATAGCAGAGGTGCAGAGCAAGTTCAGCTCCAGAAGAGCACGGGGGAGATTCCTTTCACGGCTGAAGGAGGAAAAAAAAAAGAGGACAAATCCAGTGTAAGTCTCCTCTTCTTCCCTCTCCTCTTTCTCTACCTCCCTCGCTCTGTCGTGCTCTCAGCTCCGTTTGCTGCTGTCAGTCTGAGGAGCAGGCTGTGGAAATGTGGCCGCTACCACTGTGTTTCTCTGAATGCATGTGCGCCTCCCCCTCCTCTATGCTCAGAGGGAGACAGAGGACAAGTGCCTTGAATAGCCCGCTCACTCCTCCCTCCTCCCCCCTCTCTTTCAGTCCCTCCTACCCCCCCCCCCTCTCAGCTGACATCAACACTCAGGGGACTGCTGCCAAAATACCAGGCAAGGTTGTCAAGATACTTGGAGTCTATTGAATAGAGGAGAGAGAGGGTGAGGAGACAGCAGACTGTTTCATCTGTCGGAGTTCACACGGTCCAAACTGCCTCCTTCTGTGGACGCTCGTTGCTGCAGGTGCTCGTGGATCTGAGGAGAGGTTAAAAAGCGACTGAGTCTAAACGTACAGGTTGCTCCACTCGAGGACGCTGAGCTTGAAAGGCCTGACATCTGACTTGTGGTGGAATGAATGAGGGAGACAGGAGGAGCTGAAATGTGCACAGTGACCCAGGAAGCTTTATTACAGACCTTTAGCTCCTCTGAAAAGACGGAGAAACAGGAGGAATGTATGAGCTGTGACAGAGCGAGGGCAACACGGACATAATCAGGAAAATGACCAGATTACAGTGAAGTAAATCAAACAGAATTCGTGCGCGTTGAACTCTCCGCTCTTAGCTCAGATGACAGAGGCTCTGTCCACTGTCTCCACATGCACAGCTGCTCTGCTTTAACCAGCTGATTTCTGTTCCTCCTGAGTCTGTGCAGCTGTCAGAGAGTCACCTCAACTGTTCCACACAATAAACCTCACACGCAGCAGTCGACACAAACAGGTGAAACGGGGTTTTCACAAAGGCCAGCTAATCCAGAACCTGCTGGAGCCGAGACGACAAGTCCATCAGAAATGAAACAGAAATCTTAAATTACAGCGTCCATGTTTGTTTTCATCAGAGTAAGACGTTTGGGTTTTAACACCGGTGTGACTTGAAACCTGTAAATCCAGCTGAGATTTTAGCCTGCACATTAAACCTGCACATGAGGGAGGATTAAACCTGACCTCAGATTAGCGTCTCTATCATCAGAGTCTGCACCAGGTTCCTGGAGGGACAGGTTGAATCCGTCTCATGTGATCTCTGACTGACATCATGGAGCAGCTTCTGGTGTCAAACACTCTCTGCCCTCTGCTGCACTGAGGTGGGATTAAAAACACACACAGCTGAGGAGCTTCCACTTCCTGACTCAGGACATGTTGATCCACTAATTCTGACAGTGACTTCTCACTTTGCACATAACAACAGTTAGCATGTTGATGTTAGCATTCAGCACAACTTGACAGACTGACTGTAGCCTCTAACACGCTCACAATGACGATGCTAACGTGCTGATATTTAGCAGGTATAATGTTCACCTGGTTCAGCATCTTACTTTAAAGTGTTAGCATGCTAATTAGCATTAAACCTCCACCAAATCCTCTGAGGACCATGAATATCAAACTTTAAAAAAACAAACACTGCTCTCCATGAAGCCAAGCATCAGCACGTTCAGTCTTTATCTTTACTGATGGAAATGATGTGAAAATGTGAAAATATGAATGTTTTATCTCAGCAGATTTAAAAATATCCAAACATAAATAAAGATGTTTGTGTTTCCGATGTAGCAGAGTTCATCCAGTCTGTATCTGTTTGGAGCATCTTGGCCTGAAGAACTCCCACACACAAGTCCAGAATAATCATCTAAGACCTGATCCACAGACCGGGTTCAGACCAGTAACACAGCGTGCTCTCTGTCCATTATCTACACGCTGAGATATAAATACCACAGAGCGGAGGAAAAAGATAAAAAAAGAGGAGAGGAATGGTGTGGGATGAGGAGAAAATGCTGAACACATCTTAATGGCAGCTCGGGCAGGAGGCCAGACAAGAATGCCTTCAGACAGAGGAGAGCACAGTCAGAGGGGAGAGGAGGGAAACAGTGAAGGCCGGCTGTAAAGATCTGTCCATGACTCTGCCATCTTTACACCAGCGCTCATTAGCAGTTTGAGCCACACTTCAAGGAGAGAGCTTATTTTAGACGGCAGGCAGCGGCACATATGACAGGGTCATCGCTCCCGTTTTATCCTGAGATAGCTGCAGTCAGCACTATTACTGTATTGATTAATGGAGAGAGCAGGATGCTATCAGAGGGAGTGGCGGTTATTACGGGATTAAATGCAAGCACGCCCACTCTGGATATTTAACCACACACGATCCCAGAGGAGGAGGATGCTGCACGGAGGGACACACTGTAATATTCAGTTACAACATCGTGGGTCAGAATAGTAGAAGTGCATCATGTTATATGTGGTGTTGTGTTCACTGCCTCTGTCTCTCTGGGACAGAACAGAGTCATTTTTCCTGCTGTTATGTCGCAGTTATTTGCAAATGTATCGTTCAGCCTCGTGTTATGACTGTAACAGCCACAGAACTGAAACAGGCTCAGGATGAAACATCAGTTTTAATAATCCAACAGAGTATCCACCTCTTTAATAAACATCAGGCAGGTAGAACACACTCACCTGACACACACTGTGCAGCAGCAGCTTGTTGTGCACAGATGTGAGGCAGAGGCGACCTCTAGTGGCAGCTTGAGTTTATTAAAACATAAACTGTGACTGATTCTAGTGTTTGTTCAGAGAATATGAATGAATCTGGATCATAAATGTTGTGTCCCCGTGAGACTCCCTGGACTTGTGTTATTTCCTGTTTTATTTTGGAATCACCTTCCTTGTTGTGTCTGTTACTGAAGTTATTATTCATAAAGCTTTTAAACTTAAAAAGATACAATAAGATTTCTGGTAGTTTTAGTTGAAATTAGGACACATTACTGTAAAATTATAGATTTAACCAAATGTATTTAATTTGACATCTCTGCTGTTTAACCTGCTCCACACACTCGCTCACACACTCCCATCAGAAAGGTGGTGCAGTCACCGAGCAGCGTTTTTATCTGTTCAGAAGTTTGGACCATAGGACGGGTTGTACGGAGGATGTTCCAGTTCAGACAGTGGAAGTCCATAAGGCTGACCAGGAAGCTGGAGGGGGTACATCGGCTGACCCACAGAGAACTGACCCAGGAGAGAACTGACCCTGGAAAGAGAGCTGGACCCACTGAAAACACAGAAACAAATATTAAGGTTGATGTAAACGTCACAGTCACAGTAATCCTGTTATTTGCTAACACTTGTCCTTTAACCAGAACTCACTTGCTTCCATGTATGAGGGTGGAGGTGCTGTGGGTACAGGTTGACCTCCACGTCCATGCTGGACAGGAACAGGCTGGTAGCCCAGGTAGAACAGCTGGTACCCAGAGGGAGAGCCCGTCTGCAGGGGCACGTCGGTGGGGTTTATCACGACTGTGGGTAAAGTCACAGATTCAGTTTCACCTGCACAGTCAGAGCGTTATTAAGCTTTAATATACTTTCCTGCACAAACTGATCTGGAGTCGTACTCTGTTGGTGTCGCCGGCGTCTTTTACAACACCTCTGGTGAAGCATGCAGCAGGGACACACAAAGCAGACGACCAGAGCCACACAGAAGACGACGGGGAAAACAGACACGATGCCTCCCACAGCTGGAAGAGATATGTGTTTGGTATTGCTGGACCAGGAGGAAAAGACACAGGAAACATGACGTTTTAGAAGCATGATTAAATTTAAAAAGAAAAATTCGGTAAATCTGTATATGACGGAGAAAGGAACACACTCTCTTTCAGGACAGTCTTCTTGACTCAGATAGTTTTCCTGTTCGGAGCAGCAGTACTTTTTGTTGCATCCTCCACAGCAGTGCATTGTGCCACACTGGAAGGACTCATGGTGGTGACCGTTGTCGTCCCAGTGGCTGCTGCAGAAAGCAGCTGTAAGACATAAAACAAAGTCAGAGTTGCAATCATGAAAGTGTTTGACCTGAGTCTTGAATAACATGTCCTGCCTTGACTTGGTTTCACTTTGTGACACATGACCGAGCAAGTCCTGAACGGTGTAGACCTGCTGAACGAACACAAAACGAAAAACTCACCCCACACGGCCGGGAGCAGGATCACACCGAAAACACACACAAGACCGGACAAGGCTCTGGAAACCATAACTGCTGTGATGTGATGAAGAAAAGACTTTGACTGCACCAGGACGACGATCTCTACCTGTGCGTCCGTCCCTCCCTGCAGCAAGTCACCCAGCAGCATTCCTGAGTTCAGGTGAGAGACACCAAAGTCTAACAGTTATTGTTACTCTGACTCCTCAGAATTATTTTTTAAAAACCTAACTGAGATTAAAACCCCTGTTTTTTAAGACCTGCATTAATTACCTGCTGCATTATTTACTAAGAACTATGGTATAAATCTGTGTTTCTACTGGTGAGTGAAAACAACTCATACTGAAACTCAGATCACAGGTACTGTAAGTCTGCACCTTAAATTTCAGTTTCATTTCCTGAGCAGCTCAGATACAGTGTGTGTCTGCAGGACGGCGAAGTATCTGCCTCCTTCCACTGATCTCTGATCTGTGCTTCAACACATTTATCAGCTTTATTCTTTATATATGTTCCTCTGTTTGTTTTAAGAATTAAATGGGAATGAACCAACTGAACACTCTGTCTGTTTTCACCATGATTCGAATCGAAAGTACCATCGTTTTCTTCTTATCTGTTAATGTGAAATTAAGTGTTAATATATGTTTACAGGCATTACATTTAAAGATTTTAAAGATATTTTTAACCAGATCTAAAACTTTTTTGGGCAATTCATTGTTGTCTTACTCAGGTGACGACAGACAACACCTGATCCCATACAGTTTTTATATAGGAGTGAGAAATGTGTGTGAATATGTTGAATATGTGAATCAGGTTCATCTATATTCTGCCATCAGGTAAATACAAGTGTAGTGTAAAAAGATGGCATTAGATTCAGTGACAGGTTTAAGATTTCTAACATTAGAAACATGGACTTTCTCTTGTTTTGACAAAAAGAAATTAAAAGGACAAATAAATGAAATGTCATTAGATAAAATATTTGTTTAAGACTTTAAGACCTTTTAATGACTTTTAAGGTTTAATGTTTATAAAGGTGGAAGGACCTGCACACATCCTGCCTTTGGTTTCACAGAAAACAGAGTTCATGACATTAGTCTTTGAATAATTATATTCACACACTCAACTAACTTGTATTCACTCAGCTTTTTGTCCCTCTGTCATCTGCTGTAAACTTAAACATAAACCCACTTTGACTTGATGCTGCAAATTCAATAACCAAAGTTGGGGAAAACAGAAAATATATATTTTATTGAACTCTGCGGGATAAGTGTTGGGGTTTGTCACAAAATAAAAGTCATGTACATATATTCTCAAAGTAGCATCGATGGCGATTATTCTCTGACGAGAAACAGATGGAAGAAGAATGGCTATAATCCACACGTACAAATAAAAAACACTCCAACTAAAGTCACCTTGAAGAATCAACACTGGCCACAGGACTAAAAATCACAAGACAGATCTGAGACAAAAGCCAAGACGACCATGAAATGCACAGACAAAATCAATCGGTCGACAGGAAACACATGCACATTCCTCACATATAAACTACTCTGCATCAGGCTGCTTTATTAGCTGGCATGTGGTCTCATTATATCCACAGCACAGATGTGAAACCATGTACCAGTGATACTCACGGATAACAGAGTGAGTTAGGTTTATTCTCTTTGACAACAAGCAAAGCCTCGACAGGGGAAATTGGAAAGTCTGGCATTTTAAAGAGGGTGGCTCAAAGGATCCGGTCTGTCACATGAGCTGTGGACGACCGACGAGAGAAAGGTCACTTCAGTAAAACTGTCTTCAAGTAAATTCAGTGTGAGCAGAGAGAGGAAGAGACGCTGCAAAGAAAACACCAGCAGAGCAAAGGAAGGAAGGCTGTTCAGCTTTTAGATACAGATTCTCACTGTTCCATCGTCTAATGAAGGCGACAGCGATCACAATGAAACAGAAAACAACTTATGATCTGACACAGCAAATAACACAGTACTGTATAAGAATAACATGAATAGTTTGGGTTGTATCACACACAAAAGATAATCAGGCTGATTATCTGATGGTTGTAAAGATGATCTTGTCAGATTCTCCTGTGGTGTGAGGTGTGTTCAGACTGATTCTACCCTCCCTGATCTGCTCTCAAGACGAAACATGTTCAATATTTACAATCAAAAAAATCACTGCCGAGCACGCTCTCTGTGGATTGTCACGTGGACGGAATGATAGCCAATCAGAAGACAGAGTCACTATGAGTTCAGACTGTGGTTGTTGGTGAATCTGTGTGTGTGGTGTGGCTGTGTTGGTCTTCTCTCTGCACATCACACACTATAAGAACACAACTGTGAAATCTGTCGTTATCTGTCGTCGTGTGTGTGCTATCTCACATTTTCTACATCAGGTAAGATTTTAAAATCTTTTAGTGTGAGCCAGGCTTAAAGGAACTACGGTTAGAAGGCTACACAGTTTGATGTCAGTAATGTTAAAAATGGAGCACTGAGAAACATCATTTATGGTCTGATTAAATCTAAGTCTTTATGAGGACAGTTAAGCACAAGTAACACTATAAAAATCAGAAACAAACACTCAGGAATAAATAGAAAATAAAGTGTTAAAGTGTTCTAAATGACGCTGCTGATAAAGGTAATACGGCTGAGAAGGCACAACTGTTTCTTGCATTTGTCTTTACCTGCTAGACGACACTATGTGAATGAAAAGAAATGAATCTCCTTTGGTTAACTGATTCAAAGCTGCCGATGCATTTTAGCTGAGTTAGACGAGCACAGCGGTGAGAAGGCGACTGGAAACAAAGAATGAAAAAAAAACCTGAGAAAAAAAGTCTCCCTTGTACAAACACATCAAAGTTAAAATGTAAAGTGAACTTTCCTTATTCTGTTGAAGTGACATGAGCAGTGTTCCCTTTTTGTTGGGGGGGGGGTCTAATACTGGGGTAGCAAATAAGGAAAAAATTTCCAGGAATTTACAGAAATATATGGGAATTAACAGGAATTTAAAGGAATTAACTGGAAACTTGGGGTGATTTATAGAAGTGGAGCTAGTTAGCATCATGCTAGCATCACGCTAGCTGACCTCTTACATGAAATGATGCTAGCTAGTTAACATTTAGCACATCTGATTTAGCAGCTAACTAGCTTTAAAGTTTTCAGTTATTTTTTGCTCGTTAAACTTTAACAGCACAGATCAAATATACTGAGCTGAGTTATCTGATCCAGACCGACTGACTGGATGTGGTCTGTGGGCTCAGATACAGTAGTCCTGCTGAAGTGAGCACAAATTTCCAGTTTATTCCTGTTAATTCCCATGGAAATGTGTTTTGCCTGCACACCCTCTGAATATCACAGGTCTTCTAACAATGACATGAATCCTCTCTATGATTTTTAGTAGAAATAAAAAACATTTTGGACTTGATTTGTTCCCATGTAAGATGCAGAACACTCCTTCCTGAACAGCAGAGAAAGCACATGAAAAACAAAGACTCAAAGCATTTCCTCAGTTTACAGCCACAGACACAGAAACTCCTTCTCCCATGTTTGACCACTGAGGTGACGGCATTCACTGCAGACGGCGAGTTAAAGAGGCCGAGCAGGTTCGGCCACAGTACGGACGAGGACTAGGAAGGAGATGTTGAGGCATGTTCAGAGGGAATGACAAAAGTGGTTTTATGTTTCATTCACCAAGATGACTATGATGGAGCCATGAAGAAATATAAAAACAAAACTGATCTCACCACTTGTATATTCTGAGTCCATGCAATACCAGCTGAGACGTATCAGCATTTTCACCTGGTAACTCTTTAACAACTGAAAATGTGTCATAAAAAAACCCACATTCAGCCACCGAAACACGTCAATCGAGACGCTGTGGGACAACCCTCGTCTCGATTCACATCACACATTTCCAGTTCTGCCAAGCATGTTTAAAGCGGCTGAGACCATGGCACCGTGGTCCATAATCCAGTCTAGGGTGCAACATAATT
Organism: Lates calcarifer; assembly: GCF_001640805.2. NCBI lineage: Eukaryota > Metazoa > Chordata > Actinopteri > Centropomidae > Lates > Lates calcarifer. The sequence continues at coordinate 25,860,076 of NC_066844.1, read as the reverse complement.
GGGGTTGTACGCAGGCTGGGCCAGGTAGTCCATCTGCGCGGGCGGAGCGTTGGGCTGCGGCTGGGCGGGAGGCTGCAGAGGGTACGCCGGCTGGCCCGGGCCGAACGCAGCCTGGCTGTAAGGCATCGGGTGGGGAGGGTAGCCGGGGCCAGCTGGGCACAGAGAGGAAACACAGCATGAGGAGGAGGGGGTTGAAAATATTTAGACAGTAACCACAACTACGTCTGACAAAGTAACCATATACGTGTCAGTTCCTCTTTTACAAAATCCAGACTCGACCCAGCTGAGTACCAGCAGCAGTTACTCCACCTACACTTCCCACTGCAGCTAAAACTGCACAATGTTTTCACTGTAATGTGTCATTAACTTATGTTTAAAGGTGCTTCCCTATGGACTGAGGGACATTCCTAAAAATACTAAGCAATCATTATCCATTACCCACGACGCAGCCCTCTTCAAATCTGTATAAAGTTCTCAGACAGCTGTTACAAAAACAACTACTGTGTAGGTGTAACTGAAGTTGGGAAATGGAAATTTTTTCATAGTTTGCAACATGAGAAAAGCAAAGATCTACGTTCTTTAAGCTTTAAAAGTAAGGTGAGCTGTAGGTCTTCACAGGTGAGGTGACACCATTTTAATTTAATTTTAGCTGTAGTTGTATCACTAAAATGTATATTAACACATTTTAGTGATTTGATTTTTGTTTTAGTCGATATTTTAGTCTGAGTTTGTCGGTGAAATTCTGATTTCTATGGTTGTGTCTGAAACCACTGACTCATTCACTACGATCCATAATAAATATTTTCTGTTTGCTGCTGCCTTCTATTAAACCAAATTTGAGGCTGGTGATCAATTTATTGCTCTGCATTGTAACTTTTATTCTTATATCCATTTTGTCCTACAGTATTTTATCTTGTTTTTTATTTTCAAATCTTTTAACTCCTTAATAATTAGATCTTATTCTACTTGAATTCATGAGTTCCTTTTCGTCTTAATGCTTCAATCACTTTGTTGTTGAAATGTGCTGCACAGATAAACTCACTCCCTCACAGCACAAACTAAATGCATGATGGGATATATTGCTTTGTTAGAAACCATCAGTTTTCACTGTCACAGTCACACCTCTATCATTTAATCTAGTGAGTAAAAATCCACACTCACTGGCTTCCTGATATGTCGGAGGTGGTCCTGGTGTGTAGGGTTGTCCCGGGTACGGCGCGGCCTGAGCTCCGTAGGGCTGGGGCATGGGCTGGGTTCCGTACCCCGGCTGCATCGGTACGGGCTGGTAGCCCGGATACTGGCCGCCCTGGTAAGACTGAGGCTGTGAGGGCGCTGCAGACGGCTGCTGGGGGTACTGCTGAGGAGAGGTGGTGACCACTGTGGTGTGGGTGGTGGTGGCTATCACAGCTGTAAACAAACACAACACAGAAACAGATGTTTTTAATGTGGGCTGGGCGGGGGTTCACTTGTAGTTTCTGGTGAAGTGGGAGGAACTGTTCCGATAGAATAAAAAAAAAAGTCAAATTACAAAATCAGAACAAAGGAGAAGTTCAGATTTCACACAGCGTTAGATCACCACTTCTACATTTATTCAGCTGAACTAACCAAGTTTGTGCAGTTCACACTACAAAGAAGAGAGATGAAAAAGAAATCACAATCACAGGCACAGCAACAAGTTTTTCACAGTATAAAGATTTACACAGACTGAGCAGAGTTTCCACCGACCTGTCTCTGTGTAGTAAAGTGAAACTGAAACACGGTGTTGTCTTTTTTTAAAAAACCTGAGGAAATGAAGTGTGTGTGTGTGTGTGTGTGTGTGTGTGTGTGTGTGTGTGTGTGTGTGTCAGTCACCCCACCACTATGCAGAGTGGGAGTCATCATGACCACTTCCTGTAAATGACGTGGGAAGGCCTTGAGTCCCCCCCCCCCCCCATTGCGGTTGTCGTGGAAACAGTGAGTCACACGAGGTGGAGCTCTCACATTCCTGGATGTGATCCCAACGTGCATCTGCCCGACTCAGGAAATCCACATTCAAACGTGTGTGTGTGTGTGTGTGTGTGTGTGTGTGTGTGTTTTTGCCTACTCCTGCTCTCTGCCAGAGCTTCGTGGCACGACCTGAACGAGCTGGCTAAAAGACCAAACAGACAGGAAGTGGGGAGAGCGTGCATTATTAACAAGTGTACGCTTGACTGCCAACATAAATGCACACACACCCCGGTGCTTTCCAACACTGTGGTACATTCTTTAAAAGACTCGTTTAGAGAAATGGATCAGAGGATGATGTCTGTTTTGATAACTGAGACGAGAGGAGAACAAAAGAAGAAATGCGGCAGCAGGAATTATGGGTTAGAGTAAAGAGACAAACTGCTGTTAAATCTACAGTTTGTGATAGAGAGCAATGGATAGAGGATGTCTGCCACTGATTTCACAAACTCATAAAAACCAGGGTGTGGAAACAGAATCACATGCCATGGTTTACTTACTTCATGTAGTTTGTCAGGAGGTCACTGACTGTATATTAAGCCCAATTTATACTCACATCTGTAGGTGTTTTTTATTTCTGTCCTTTAAATATGCTCATCTCAGCCCAGCACAGCAGGCCTCATGTGAAAAACATTTGTACGAACGGATTCTTTCTTGAGAAAATTTGCCATTTTCACCAATTTTCCTGTACTTCTTTCGAACGAAACAAAACAGAACAGATCTGCTTTTCTTCACACTCATCAGCATCTTAATCTGAATCTATTTGAGTTTAAATATGATTCTGTTATTAACTAAAATAAAACACAAACTCAGTGTAAAATCAATATTCAAAAATCACTTTCTGCAGGCTGTAACATTCACTACAGTCACTTGTATTATATACATGTGTCCTACTCATGTTAATCATGGACCACTTTGCTATAGAAAGATATTTTTATCGTGTAAGTTGATGTCATGATTCAGTCTTTATTTGTGTTCTGATTTGCCATCATTGATCATCTAACGCCATCAGTGACACTGCTAAAGTTGTTGTCTTTTTGTCAGCTGATTTCCCACAGCAGGACTTGAGACTCAGCAGTGTGAACTTCTTCTTTTTACTCTTTGTTCTTCTGATAGAAACACAAAGAGTGGAACAAATCGACTTATATGGGAATTTAAACTAGACTTCTTATAACGATGACAACTCATGACCGTCCCCACGATCAGGTGACAGTCATCAGCTTAAAAGTTTTGATCTACAACTTTGTCCAGTGAGGAGAGTTTGGTGAAATCTGGACTCGCATCACTAAACGTCACAGAAAATAAGTAAGATGTAGATGAAACTACGAAAGAGGTTTGGCTGCAAAGCACATGGGAGCGTTTCCGAGGTCATAAAACTGAGCTAACCTCCTGAAGATTTTCGAGCAGTCACTCTTAATGACAGAGGAGGCTGAGTGGTTGACTCTGACGTCTTGTCTCAAAAACCATAGAGTCTTGTGGGAAAACGACAGCTGCTCAGCAGCAGCAGCAGTCAAACATTAATGTCTGCTGCTCAGGCACCGACCTGCATATCGGACAGCTCAGGTGCTAACCACAGTTTTGCGGCAGGAACATGAAAACAGAGACTGTGTGTGAAAGTATCCATCTCAGAGACAACAGACAGGCACAGCTGAGTGTTTCATCTGATTCTAATGAAAATGATAAAAAGTCAGGTGTTACTTTCATATAAATGATGTGAATACAGCTGAATACAGAGCCATTGTACTTACAGTCACTATTAACATTAAAGGCAACAAAAAAGATCAATTAATTTGAGTTGCATTATCATTTAAAGGATTTAAAAGGTCTGCAACATTCAAAGAAAAGACTAAAACCAACAATGTGCTTGTCCGCCTCTCAACACTTTCAGCATCCCCACCCTGTCTGTGGCATTCAGCCACTGGTTCCTACTGAAGATATAAACCTTTAAAAACAAGTAATGAAAGTATACTTTCATTTAAAAAAACCAAATAATTTCCTCAAAAAGCTGGGCGCTGTCATTTTTAGTAACCAGGAGTAAATATTGAAGTTTCTAGGGACTATTTTCAGCTGTGGTTTCGTACTTTTGACAGGAGCACCGTGTTTGTGGGATCAGCTCAACATGTCACGGAGTTAATGATGTGGTTCACTGATGTGTTCACAGAGAAGCTCTGGCTCCAACTACACAGGCAATAACTGTTAGTAGAATCAGTTCACTGCTGGTTTTAGTATTTTGATGGGATTTGTTGCAAAAATGGGACGATCACCAAACTATCCTTTAATAAAGACAATTTGATTAAAGCATCTTGGAGCTAGAAACTGCCTGTACAGAAGTTATTTTATCATATCTAGGACCTAATTCACAGCATTAAAAACAGGCTTCGACTCAAACAGCAGCAGAGAATTCAAATTTGGCTTGAATCCAAACAGTAATTACCTCTGATGACAACACTGCACCGTCAAACTGTGGGACACACTGCTCACCACAGAAGCCAAGGTGAAACTTTGCACAACGTTTCAAACGATGACAAACACAAATATCAGATGAAGAACTTCACAGCGCTCGAGTTAGATGAATAAAGCACCTCACTGTAACCTTTGTCAGCGGCACTTATCCTCTGCATAGCGCTGTGAATTTGGGAACATTAAATCAGTTTGTGCTCTGCGCCCCGGCGTCTGTGTTATTAGTAAGACCGAGCCACTGCAGTAATGAAAGTCATGTGGTGGGTGGGCAAACAGTCTGCAAATGAGTCCCCTCATGTTCTGCTTTGAGAACTAGACAGACACGTACTCCAACACACTGGAAACCAAGAGTCTGACTTCTTCTTCTTAACAGAGGAAAAATCAGACACCGCTTGAATCTGTAGGCTGAGAAGCCCTCAACAGCCAGTCAGCAGCTCAGAAATATGTTGCTTGTGTGCAGGAAACCTGCACATGTGCAGCAACATGTTGCAGAAGCAGCAGCACATGGCAACAAGCTGTCGATATATTACTCACTGCTTAAACTGCATATTAACTACCTGTTAAAGTCATCATTTATCAGTTATCAGGATGGATAAAGTAATACCTGAGTAACGTTAACACATGGTCACTGTTCAGGACATGTGTGATAGTGAAATGTAGTGAAACGCTGCTTTATCGCCTTAAAATTCACCACAGCTCCAACCCAAAATATTCAGTTTATTATCAAATCAAGAGAACTAAAAAATATAAACATTTAAGAAGCTGACACCTGTTTATTTTTTCATTTTTGCTTTAAAAAAAAAATTTAATTTACTGTAACTCGACTGACAAAATCTTTCTCTAAAATTCACATCTGATGAAAATGCCACTGATTACTAACCTCAGCCATATCCTGTTTTGTAAAAGCTTGTGGTTCTTTCATTAAGACAATCAACTGCTGACACGTCACCAAATTATCAGATCATTGATCTGTGTGAAAAGTCAGCGTTTTATGGTGGGAAAGGGCTCCAATGGGCATTTTAGGTCTTGAATCAGGAGTGATGTTGGGTTTGGGACTCGTATAAGGAGAAGGATCACACAGAGGGTTTAGTTTAGGTATAAGAGCAGAGTTCACTCCACCTGAGTCTGCAGAGAAAAATGCAAATGATACGATAGCATCACACACACTGACAGAGCCTTTTTTACATAGGGAGGTACGAAGTGCTTACTGGCAGTGATATCAACAAACAGATGATGGGATCCTTTGGACTGACATTAATAATTTATTTTAGGAATACTTCTACAATAAAGAGGCATCAGAAATAAACACTAAAAGATGCCATATGACAGATGGTTAAATCTTCCTTCTCAGTGTTTGACATGTTTCTGTCAACAGGCTCCACTTTTCACTAACAAAGTGTCAGCTAAATAAACTTATCTCCATCCTCATGACTGAACCAGTGTCTGGAGATCATATCTGTACTGTAATTCTATATGTGCAGCATCTTGTAAAAGTAACTTTGGGGTAAATAAATTGAAAAACTAGTTAAAACAAACAGATGTGTTCCAGTAAATCACAGATGAAGTTACTTCATCACACTGATACAATCACTTTCCCTTCTCAACTTCTATTTAAGTTTCTGTTTATCTTAAACACTTGCCCTCTTTTGCGTTATCTTGCTAAATCCAGGATGTAAACTTATCAGTAATTGGCTGCTGAACTCGTAAACAACAAGAGATATTGAAAGGACAGATACAGTATGAGCTGTGTGACAAAATCTATGACAGTAGAAGACATTATATTATCATACCACCCAACACAATAAGCAACTCATGCCATCTTATTTAAAAATTGAGCTAGACCTTTGGAGTTACAACTCTCAGCAGAAGAGGAGTATGTTTCCTCATAAATGTTTTTTCTGAGGGGATGGTTACTAAATATTAAGACTATTGAGAAAAATTCAAAATAAAATGAGGTGCCTTACTGACACAAAGTGTCTGAGTGTATGTGTCAATTAATCAAACCACAGCCCATTTCATGCTCCTGAAAGACTGGCTATTGTAAATATCAAGGCAGTCGATATCTCAGGCCGAAGAACTAGCTGCTGTTATGCATCTAAAAGCATCAACAACAACAACAACAACAAACATTAGTGTGACTTATCAGTGAAGGGCTACTTACGTTGTGGCTTGCAGCACGCCTTGTATATGCAGCAGCAGGGACAGACACAGCAGCAGATGAAGATGAGCACGACGATGACGACAACAACAATACCAAAAACCATGGGCAACGGTGAGGAATAGGAATCGGAATAGGGATCGGAATAAGAGAGGACAGAGTTTTCTTCACTGAAAAAGAAACAAAGATAAAATTAATCAGCAATGCAATTTCTTTACTGATACAGGATAATAGGCAAAAAAGTGCTTGATGTAAATACACAAGCTGGTATTTTATCAGCCTCTTAGTTTTAATGGGACTTCGGTTGCAACTTGTAGGTAGTTCACACTTTGCTTTATGTAGCTGGGGGTCGTGCACAGGAAGACACTACTTCCTGTTTCTTGACAACAACACATCTCTACTGTAGTCAACTGTAGTTAGAGGCAGCTCATCATCTATTACAGAATAAAGCAGAATAGAATACCAGTCATCTTGTCTATCCTCAGAGAGCTGCTGAGAAAAATCCTGACAGCAGTATCGTTCGGAGCAGGTACCACAGCAAAATCCCACCCTGCAATACTGGGATGACTGAAGAATGTTTCTCAAATCTCTGTAGGATTTACAATGTTGGTCCCCTGTTGTAACAGAGCAGAAAGAGGCAGGAAATGTTATTGTTGAAGACAGACACTGAAGACAAACTGTGGTGGTGATTTCACTGTGAGAGAGGGGTAAAATAAAGAGCACAGCACGCAAGGAATTTACTCAATCACACACAGGCCTTAACCTGCTTACGCTAATTTAGGAGTATATTACTTGGACTGTCTAGAGCAATTTTTTAAAAAGCTGAAATTATCTAATTTTTTCAAAACATTTTCAATAAGTCCCTTCCTCCATCTTTTCCAGCACTGCTTTTCTTTGTCATACATGTCAGTGAACTGAATATCTTTGGGTTTTGGACTGGACTGCCAGTTTATTAGGTACAGCTTGGTAAAACTAATGTAGTCTAATACAACGGCTGCTAAATATTTCATAAAATAAATTTGCTGAAAGTGTTTTAAGGAGGTGCTGACTCAACTTTATGCTCATTTGGGAGGATGTTGTCTGCGGGGCTGTTGAACTGTATTACATTATACAGAGAGGTTACTTTGGTTCACCTTCATTTACACCCACTTGCCAATTTATTCCTACCTTTATCAACCTTAATATAATGTTTTAATGTTTTTTAGGACACCTTCAGAGACGCGTTGATTCAGTTGTATGGTCATCTTAGAGGTTATGGTTGAATTATGTTTCTATTGTTGTGTCCAAACACATTTATATTGATGAAGGTAGAGTAAAAAAGAAAAATATATCTCATATAACACAATACAATTCAACTAGTCCACGAGTCCCAGCTTCCAAAATGACTCTCTCAACCTTTTAAATAAAAAACTGAACATTATAACATTATTCATGAAGGCAGGGTTTAAGGCACAGACGGTGACAGATAGATGGATTTTTAAAGACAAAATGTAAAGGAAAAGATAGAAAAATACCAACTGACAATGAGTAGCTAGTGGAGCCCTTAACGGTTAAATCTGTCAGTGTGTATTTTGGTGTTTAAATCGTTAAAAAACAAAGAAAGACTCGGTTCGGTTGACTGTCCATTAGCTGGATAAGACTAACTGACGTTAAAACGGTGTTTGAACGGTAAACGGTAACTTTAAAACGGACAGCCCAGCTCTCCGTGGCCGAGCTAACGTCACTGACATCGCCCCGAATTGGGAGCGTTTGAGCCGGGGGGGTTGTTCAGGTCGACCCGGGCTGACTGTTAGCCGTTAAAACGCCGTTAAAACAATGGCAGCAAGACGAACGAGACAACGGAGAGAGAGAGTTTATAAAAAGCCAAACTTACCGGATACATGAGGGGCCAGAGACACACACAGGGCCAACACAACAACACCGGACAGGCCTGACGCCATGGCTACTCCGAAATTCCCGGATTCAGGCAGAAAAAGTGGGAATCTCCTCCGACGGAAGAGAGGAGGAGGAGGAGGTCTGGTCTGATCTGAACCCGATCGGCTGCCGCAAAGATCGTCTATACACAGAGGGGCGTCTCACTCCGCCGAAGTCCCGCCCTCCTCCTGGGTGTAGACCTCTGTCTTATAGTGATCGTATTATCCACCGATTAACCAAAGTGAATTAAAGTAATAGCTCAGTAGAGTGTTGATGATTGAAGACCTTTCCGTTTGACCATATCACTTTATATGGACGGTTCAGACGTTTGTGTTTAGAGTCGAGCCAATGACATGACGTCACTGACGCGGGTTTCTCACGTGCTCTGTGTATGGGCCGTGCCTGATAACGAAAAGCTGGCATTTCTCCCTTATACAGTCTGGTCTCCATCTCTCTTCCTCTGCAGGGGTAGGAGTGACAGAAATACTGCAAAAGTAAATAAAAAGTCAGAAACACTATCAATCAAAAATACCCATTATGGGAGAACTCGTCCTGTCATGGATATTATTTATTATATTAGTTGAGTTCAGTGCCTTCACTGGTGCCCTTCCTGAATTAACCCACCTCTCAACACCGTCATTAACAAATAAACATAACAATAAAATCTAGGTAAAACACATTTTACTCACCGAATCTGCTGATTATTTGTCTAAAAAGTGCTTCTGTCGAGCGGACATTCTCAGTTAAAACTGCGAAAAATATAACTGGGCAGCGTTAGCCTCCATAGCGATAGAAAAGACTAGAAAAAAATAGACTTATTGTTGGATCTAAGACACAAAAATAACCTTTACAACGGAGTCAGCGAACTGTTCCTCCTCCTTCAGTCATTGTGGGTTGAACAAACGGCTATTAAATCTTTACTAACGTCTTTTAGTATGTAGCTAGTAGCTACAGAGGCGGTTTGCTAGCTCTGACCGTCCAATCAAATGACAGTAAAATTTCGACGTCATGGCAGGCCTGCTAGAAGGCCCCTGATCTGATTGGTTAAAGGATCCGCGAGGCAACAGTTTAAACGCCATTTATCTGAATGGATAAAAGCTCTAACAGAAACAGACTGTATTGGAAGCAAATAATAAAACTTACATGTATAGATTTCCTCTAATATAGTGTATTAAAAGATGTATATGCAATATGTAGTTTGTTAAATTTATCTGTATCTGGATTTCTGTTATGTTGGCCCTGTGTTCAAGCTGAAACCCTCCTGTTTTCAGTCATTTCTGGTATATTTAAATAAAATACAGCAGTCCTGCAGGTAAAACCTCATAGCGCCAACGCCCTGAACAGATCAGTAGAGGGCAGCAAAACATCATTGACTGAAAATACAAGACTCTACAGACAGATCGAGATGTCACAGACACAGATTTTAGATCAAATAGGCAGCCAAAATTATTTGCTCTCTCATTTCAAAGTACAGTTTAGTCATATTTTTGCAGTTCCACTATTTATTTATTTGTTACTGTTGCTAAATATGAGCTTTGGTGGTGCATGTGGTGGAGCATTTGGTTTGTGGTCATCTTAGAGGCAGCAGTGTGTGGTGCTGTTGAACTGAGTTACACTGAGAAGTGTTTCTATACGATGTTATAGTTTGACCATCAGTGACGGTAGATCACAGACAGTATGAAAATGGAAATATCCCTAAAACAATTTCTACAATTTATCTTTATTTACAATCACACAACACAGACATTAGGAACCAGTTCAGGTTCAGTGTCTCTGTTTCAACACCAGAGGTCTCAGGTGTGCAGAAAATCTGTTCAACTGAGGTTAGAATTCATGTCATACAACACAGCAAAAGAGGGAGAGTGCACTTATGCCATAAAGGTGACAGCCACTCAACAGTGCCCTTGTAAATCCCAGTCCTTCTAAAATGTCAGCAATGTTGATAAACCCACTCTGGTTTATGTTTATGTATGTATGTATGTAATACAAATCCAGAAACATATCAGGCGTGTTTTTATGTTTAAACATCGTGTAATAAAGAAAATAGTGTCAAGTAACCAAGTAAATTTACACAAATAATGTACTTAAGATATTTGTAACCTACTTTACTCAAGTATGTCCATGTTAGATGGCTTTATATTTCTACTCTACAGCTGAGAGATAAATATTGTAAATTTTACTCCACCACATTTATATGACATCTTAAATTACTTTGAAGATCATTAATTCAAACTCTAACCAACAAATAAATCATGAAATATTATCATAGATTACAGATTACCCATGAATATAACGTATCAATTAGTTACAATTGGCTCCACCTTTATCGACTGCAACATTAAAGTAATGCATACACATCAATAATTACTATTGAATATAAAATATAGGTATCACTTAAAGTATTTATCATGTATATTCAGTATATAAACGTGTTTATTATGCACTATAAGAAGATTGTAAAGAGTTTATTAATGTACATCATATTTCAACATTTCTAATCTCTCCCTCAGAGATATATTTATATTATCAAAGTGTACTTTACTATTTTGTTAATCATTATTTGTTTATACAGCAGCTTCCGCCTACAGGAGGAGTTGTAATTGTCAATAAATACACAAATAAACATGAGAATCCTCCACCTGCACAGAGAAAACACCGCATTCGGGCGTGTGATGCTCTGATCACACCCATGACTCATCCGGCTAATTGACTGTAAAGACCTTTGACGTAAATTAATCAAATCTCGCGAGACTTCCACTCGGCGTCGGCCATGGTCGGGGTCATATAAGCGCGAGCACGTCCTCGTCCTTTTCGTTCGTCCTCAGTGCAGGATAACGAAGCAACATCACCTTCAGCTCCTCTCTGCGAGTCATTTTTATCAGTGTCACATAAGATTAGCTCCGCTGCTGTTACTCTGACCACTACACCGCTGATAAAGAGGACTGCGTCCTAACGTGTGAAGTTTTATCAGAGGTAAGTTCTGCCTCATCTCCACCTCTGGTTGTAGCCTCTAAGCTAACGTTAGCAGCCTAGCTAATGTGAAGCCCGATCAACCGGCAAGAATCACGAGCAGCCGGGCAAGGACTCAGACATTAAGGACTCCCAAAACGCTTCAACTGTAACATATTACGTTATTAATAATGTTAATTAACAGTAAAGACAGACAAGTCGTGACTCCTGCTCTCTTAATGTGTAATAACCGTGAAACGCGTTCACAGTTAGTGTCAGCTCAGCCGGCTTATAAGCACGGGCAGACGATTAGATGTTGCTAATACCGGCGATCTTAGTGCAACAATCGCTGCTGGGTTGCTTCACTGTCCCTTGTTCAGGCTGTGGGTAAAATTACATGGATTATTATAAGGATACTGGAATATTTCAGTCAGGTCACATAATCTGTCCGGGTACAGTTTTCAGTGTAACACCAGTGGAAGTTCATGTGTTGACTTATTAAAAAAAAAAACACTTGATTAATATTATCATCACTTTACGTTGTGTAGGTGTCTTATTTACGCTTATATTAACCAAGAAAAATAGCTACACTTGTGTCTACGCGTTTTTTCTCTCTCTCTTTTTTTTTTATTGACTCTCGCCCCTTTTCCAAGAACTTGAGAGGAGGGGAAATATGGGAGTGATTACTTTGTAGTGGAATGTGTGTGGACCTGGCTCTAGCTGGGGGAAGGGTATGGCAGGAATAGACGTCAGCGATGTAAATGTCGGTTTTACGCAACGAAACTTTATTTGTAAACATTATTATTACAGCGTCACGAGCAGACACCTGTTGCAATAAACGCAACAGTTCATGGAGTCAGAGAAATAACCTGTGAAGTAATGTTTTCCTTTGGAAAGGACACACACACACTTAGAGATCTATTATTGACCCTGAAAATAGCAGTTTGACAAGATGTTCTTAATTTAAGGTCCACATACGGGAAGTTTTCCAGGCTTTTCAGCCACATATCAAGGTCTACGCTGTGGAAGACACCAAGCAAACTTTAATCACCTATAAAAATGTCCAGGAAGTGCGCTGTGTGGGTTTTTTCTGTTTCTTTAGATAATCTTTGTCTGGTTTACGTATGAATACAGTGGATAGTTGCTCCAGAAATGCCTTCGAGGTTTCACTAACGTCTCTTACTTGTGTAAAAATGACAGTTACAATCCACACACACATCAGTTTCATTCCTTGTACAGAAAGAAAAGACTACTTAAATGTTTGTATTCCTGTCATTGTGTTACTGTGTAAATAATGCTGAAACCTTTTGCCTTTTGGGTGAATTGATTACATTCCAAGTGGAAAGGAAAAAACCCATGTCCTTTGTGGTTTTGGGTGCACTGTGCCTTTAAGTTTCCAGCCTGAAAAGCAGGTTTTTGTAGCACATGAGGAGAAATACCTGAAGTGTTCACAGCACATTTCAGTGAAGCTCTGACTGTCTCCTTTAGATCTCTGGACAATCATCGCCTCGACTGCCAACTATGGACTTGATCGTACGTCGCTGTCCCTTCCTGGCTCGTGTGCCTCAGGCCTTCCTGCAGCAGTCCAAAAAATCTCTGGTAGTGTACGCCCAGCAGTGCCCTATCATGATGGAGCTGGCCTCGAAACCCATGGCCCCGTCGATGGCACGGGCCCTCTGCTCATCCTCCTCCCACCACAGGACTGAGGACACCGCGTCTGCTGCTGAAGGTGAGGTTGATGAGGAAGGAGAGGAAAGTTTTTTAACCTGAATATTCAAATTTACACTGAAGATACATTATATGAAGTGAAATATCTGAGATAGTTTACAGGATCTAAAATTCCCTTTGTCCACGTGCAGGGCCCAAGCAAAAAGTGGAGCCTAAGCTGCCTGCTGGTCACCCTATGCCACCCTCAGGCCAGGCAGTTGCCTCCAAATGCCCTTTCCTGGCTGCTGAGATGGGTCAGAAGCACAGCAGTGTGGTCCGTCAGGTCGGCATGGAGTTTCAGGAGGATGTTCAGGAAGTCCGCACTGTCCAGAAAGGTAAGAAGTTGTGTAGAAAGTGATCAGACTGTGCTGTTTTTGTCTGTTATCTTGTACAGAGTTTAATCATATTTTTCTTTTTCCCTCCCATGATCTTTTCAGAAGTCTCCCCTGCCCAGCTGAAGAAGCCGTCCTCGGCCAGCACCACTGAGGGAAGTGGAGGGGAGCCGGCAAATCTAATGAAGACCCTCCTGAAACAGAGACCTAAAATGGTCTCTCACCTGCTGCAGGACAACTTGCCAGGCAGCAGTAAGTTTTATTTTGGTGTTTTGACAAGTGTCAGTCTGTTTCTGAATAACATGAACTGAGACTTTCATCATGTTAGAAATTGCTTCACCCATCAAAATGCAACCAGTGTTGAGCCATATTAAGCAAGCCCCATCTTCCTCTTCTCACAGTGTCTCGCTTTCATTACGATGACTTCTTCGAGAAGAAGATCGAAGAGAAGAAAAGTGACCACACCTACCGCGTGTTTAAGACTGTGAATCGTCTGGCCAACGAGTTCCCCATGGCCGACGACTTCACAGGCTCTCTAGAGGAGAAGAGGGAGGTGTCCGTGTGGTGCAGCAACGACTACCTGGGCATGAGTCGACACCCTCGCGTCGTGCAGTCCATCATGTGAGTGTTGGAGGGGGTTGTTTGTGTGTTGTGTTGGAGCTCAGTCCCTCGGGTTCAGGTGTGGGACAAATATTTTTCTTGCGTGTTCACTTTCTCCTATTGTTTCGTACCTTTTGTCCCACTGAGAGTCCAGAGTTCAGACAGAAACTGAGAAGATGTGATAAAGCTCTTGACAATTGTCTACAATCTGACACCCAGTGTGTTGTGTGGGTGTGTGGGTCATAGTTTACACCTAAACCTCCTGGGCTCCAGTGGAGGTGTTTTTCCTCCTTTCCTCTCAGCTTGTTTGAGCTTGCTTGCTCCCTGTGCAGCAGTAACACCTTCAATCAAGGTGTCAGTTACTGCTCAGCAGCTCTGCTGCTTAATTATTAAAATGTTTCCATTTATTACAGCCTCGCCCTTTCCTAGACTTACATCTAGCATTCAGCAGCTCAGAAAAACAAAACAAGATAAAACAATTTCTTGTTGTCTGTTTCCAGGGATACTTTACGAAAGCATGGGTCGGGGGCGGGAGGCACCAGGAACATTTCTGGGACCAGTAAATTCCACGTGGAACTGGAACAAGAACTGGCTGACCTCCACAAGAAGGACGCTGCACTGCTCTTCACCTCCTGCTTCGTGGCCAATGACTCCACCCTCTTCACCCTCGCCAAGATGCTGCCTGGTAAACCAAAGACTCCTGGACATTTACTGTGCAGTAAATCTCACACGAATGAATGAATCACTTTGTTGCAGTTTTTTTCTCCTCATTCTCAGCTGCTCCTCTCTGCTCTGTTTTAGGTTGTGAGATCTACTCTGACGCAGGCAACCACGCCTCGATGATCCAGGGAATCAGGAACAGCGGCGCTAAGAAATTCATTTTCCGCCACAATGACGTGGCTCATCTCAGAGAGCTGCTGCAGAAGGGAGACCCCAGCAAACCCAAGATCGTGGCCTTTGAGACCGTCCACTCCATGGATGGTTAGTTTGGGATGGTCGCTCAGCCATTTTCTAAGTAAAACCTGTTTGTCAGCAACTGTTATCATCAACTCTTATCATAACTGTGGATCTTCCTGTAACACAGGCGCCGTGTGTCCGCTGGAGGAGATGTGTGACGTGGCCCATGAGTTCGGCGCCATCACCTTCGTAGACGAGGTCCACGCCGTCGGCCTGTACGGTGCCAGAGGAGGCGGAATCGGAGACAGGGACGGTGTCATGCACAAGATGGATATCATCTCAGGGACACTAGGTCAGCATATATTCTCTACTCTGATCTTACACGAAGCTTTTTCTCTTTCAGTCCAGACTAAAGCATCTTTCCATTTATAATTGAATGTGCTCTTTATATTTGTGTTTGTATCAATCAAAGCTGCTCTCTGTGGAATCTTGTGGTTTGTCCTGAATAATCAGGATCAGGCCTCAGCTGCGTCACTCAATATGCCAGAGGGCTTAAAGAAGCTGGAGCAGCTCTGTTGTTGCTAGGCGACTGTGGGCTCTTGTTGCGCTCTTATTGAATTACTCTCTGTGTGTCGCTGTCAAGCCGAAGCGACAATTATTTCTAACTGAGAGCCCTCCAGCTCCTGTGCTCCTGCAGCTGCCATTTCAAGAAGATCTAGTCTGTGAGAATAGAGTGGGTGGAAGTGTGTTAGTGTTTTTTTTTAAACAAGAATCTAAGGGCGATGTCTGACAGAATGAAATGGAAGGATAACCACCTGTGTGTCGTGTCGTCATCCAGGCAAGGCCTTCGGCTGTGTGGGCGGCTACATCGCGAGCACGTCCGCCCTGGTGGACACGGTGCGCTCCTACGCCGCCGGTTTCATCTTCACCACCTCCCTGCCGCCGATGCTGTTAGCCGGAGCCAAGCAGTCCATCCAGGTGCTTAAAGGAGAGGAGGGCCGCTCGCTGAGACGCAAACACCAGCGAAACGTCAAGCTGCTCCGACAGATGCTGATGGACTCCGGGCTGCCTGTGGTGCACTGCCCCAGCCACATCATCCCAGTCCGGGTAATTTATGACAACGTGCAGTTAAAAACATACAGAGAAGTCCTTAGTCTGCCTCCAGCCTAATCATCCTGGGTGTGTGTTATTATTTTTAGGTGTCAAACGCAGAGAAAAACACAGAGGTGTGTGACATCATGATGAGTCGCCACAACATCTACGTGCAGGCCATCAACTATCCCACCGTTGCCAGGGGCGAGGAGCTGCTGCGTATCGCCCCAACGCCTCACCACACCCCTGAGATGATGAAATACTTTGTCGGTAAGTTGATGTCCTCACGGCAGCTGCACCTGACTGTAGCTTTATCCCTTTAATAACAGCCAAACTGACCTCCCCCTCCTCTGTTCTCCCCCTCCTCAGAGAGGCTCGTTCACACCTGGAAGGAGGTCGGCCTGGAGCTGAAGCCGCACTCGTCAGCAGAGTGCACGTTCTGCCAGCAGCCGCTGCACTTTGAGCTGATGAGCGAACGAGAAAAGTCTTACTTCAGTGGCCTCAGCCACCCAATCTCAGCCTGCGCATAACACTACTCACCACTGCTGGCTCGAAACACCCATTCCTCTGTCACTGTCATAGAATGTATTAATTATCTTTGATAAGTCCTACACATGTTATTTAAAATATTCTATGTTCAGATGTTATATATGCTCCAAATAAAATATTAGAAAGAAAGTACGGCTGTTTTCATCTTGTATTTTTTCTTGAGTTTTAAAAAACAAATGATAATGTTGCAGCTTTGATAAAGAATCGTGAATAAAACGATTATTCTCTGCACACCAGGTGAAGGTTTACATTGTCTGAACTGGGTTAAAGATGCTGTGATAAGTCACTACGCCTCTGATGCTGAGGGGTCGACTGATTGTTGAATAATTTTCTCAAGGCTACAGAAATGGGTCACAACACTCGGTCTGGTCCAGCAGATAAAAAAGGCTGAATCTTTGTGTAGCAGTGATGGTGGTGTTAGTAACCTAATTATCCTGATCCACTGGCCTACTTGTGTTTGTAGGGCACTGAGAAAGATTGTCTGACAGTGATAAACACCTGGAGGAGACAATAGCATCACAGCAATTTAGCCATTCAGTTTTCTGATACACATTCAGGTGTTCTAATGTACGTGGTGTTATATTTTAACACGATTTATTCTCCAAAAAACCTACTGAAACACATTAATCCAGGACAGACCGGGGGTTGTGGAGTTACACAATAAACTTCCACACACATAGAATAATTCCTCCTCATGAAATGCAGCAGATTGCTCACTGTGCTGTTTTATCAGGTGAAATCTTACGCTGATTACGTGTCTTAGAAGAAGGGCCGACTAACCCACTGTCCTGTAAATTCAGATGGAGATGACATAAAGGTAGCTATGGCGCTCGAGGTGACCCAGATCCACAAAACAGAAAGAGGTCACGGTGGTCACAACCATGCAAGCACACATCCTCGAGATCCAGATCAGAATCAGAGTGGATCACAGACAGCTCCATGTACGCAGACAGAACTGTTCAGATCAATAAATGTCTTAAACCTCTCTCTGAAGTGAGATATATTTTTAGTCGTCACACAGAAATGATGTTGCCACTGTTTTATGTAAATGAGGATACTTCCACTTTTGAGTTGACGCTTCACTAAACTCTGCAGCTGCCAGTAACATCACAACAGGTTTATGGGAAGTTCTATCATGGCACAAGTACAACAAAGCCTCGGTTGCACATTGGATTCATTTATATATGGGATGTTTAAGTGGTGGCAATGACACATTTAGAGAAAAATGTGCGTCATATCAGTGAAACTGACTTGTGGGTTTTCATGCATCACAGCCTTCAAAATGAAATGTGATGTGAAGCCAGACGTCTGTAATGTTCTAACTATCAGAGGAGGCTGTTAAATAAAGTGGGTATCAGAGTTTTGCTGTAACCTCATTCTGTGGTGAAAGATGTTTCACTGTCTGCTTGAGACACCGAGTGGTGCAATAAACAGTTTGTTTAGAGGAGAGAGGTTGTTCTCAGTCAGGTTTTCTGTCTGTGAGAGTTTAAATATACATTCTGGTTCACTACATGGAATCTTTGACTCATAATCAGAAAACAGAAAATGTAAACAAATACAAAATCATTCAGATTATCCAACTGGAAACTTGCAAATGTACTTTGCAGGTGCATGAACCAACAACAACAACAACAACGCACTGAAAGTTAATTTAGGTCAAATCTTCTGTGTGGCTCCATGATTAAATTCTCATTGTCTCCTTGTTAAATGTCTCAGTGCTGGCAGATTCTACTGTTTGCCTCAGGACCTGTGTATAATCACATTACATGTTGTAAGGACACAAACACAGCAACCAAGAAAGCTCAGCTCTGTCAGAACCTGAGGAGACAACACGTTTACTCACTCCTTCAACAGTGATGCAGTGCTTTGGAACTTGTATTAAAATGATGAATATGGATCAATGCAGTGAGAGTTATGGGAGTGTGAACGGCAGAGCGGCTAACACAGTATCTCTGGTTAATTGACTCCTGAGCTATTTTTATAGCCTCAACTATGTGACTCACATCACTCCCCCTACACACACACACACATATATATAGATACACTAAAATAAACTCACGTGTACAAATGCCTGCACGTCAAGATTCAACAGTTTTAACCATAACAAACAGTGTATCTGAAGTAGTGTCATTGCTGTTCTTCTTCTGAACCTTCTTTTGTCTTTTTCTTTTGTCTGTTTTCATGATATATTGTTTTTATTTGCTGCAGCAAAGACACTGAAGAAAACGATGCTCACTTATTTGGTTTTCTGGGAACATGTCGGTCCAAAGTCTCCTTCAGGAAGTTGAACCGGGTCTGGTGAAAACCACAGCTCACGATGATTCCTCACCTGTATGGAACCACCTGCAGCTGTTGTGTTTATTCGCTCATTTCTTCATGTTTTTCCTTTAATTTGTGTTTGTCCACAAACAGAATGCACATCTGTTATTTTCCCACAGTGTAGTATCACCAACCTTCCAGCTGACCCTGGGTGTTACAGTGCTCAACCCATGACTAACACCTCAGTCATCCGGGTCTCTGTTTGTTGTCAGTGATTTAATTGACCTGTAACGTTAAAACGTCTTTGTCACTGTTGTGTGTGTGTGTGTGTGTGTGTGTTTGGTTGGACTCATTAAACCGACGAACACTTTTGTGCTTTTGTGAGGTTTGTTGTCCTCTGACCACCACCAGCTCTCTGCATGTGCTTCAGCCTTTATCCACCCATTTCCATGACGACTGATTCCAGACTCTCAGGGTCCAGACAGAAAGCAGGGAGCAGTGAAACTTACAGCAGGCCCACAGCAGAGGAGACTCATACTTCTAACTCCCAGTGGTTCAGCTTAGCTGCCTGGTAACAGACGCCACAGTGGGAAACCAAACAGCTATTCACCCAAAAGGACATCCCTCATGGTTATAGGAGATATTAAGGAGCTAGATCAGCATTTCTTGAGAAATAGTTGGAGTTACTGGTGGTTTCAAGTGTCTGTGTTTATTCATAGTGAAGTAGGAACTGGCCCCAGGAGCCAGCATCAGCATTTTAAAAGGCAGATTGTGTTGTTTTCTCAGAGCAGCAGAGGCCATCAGCCCCCTGGCTGCTCAGGACTCCACCACACAGCTTCGACTGCCAGAGCTTCATCTCTCTGAGAAAAGGTCACCTCCTCATTACACAGAGAGCACAGAGGTGCACAAAGACAAACAGCCAGTAACTGCAGCATGTCTAAAACACTGAGCAGATACTGGACGTACACAGACATGAATACACAGTGTTTAGTCATGGTGTTTCTGTCTGGTACAGTACAAAGCTGATTGAAACAGCATCGAATTTCAGAGTTTTAACATTCCTTTGTGTTTTCAGGGAGTGGTGCTCGGTGCAGCTGGATTTTATGAACAGTACGTCTCTTACCAGCATTGCAGTGTCATCCCTCAAAATGAATTCTCTTTGAAACGTAACTTGATCTTTCTCATCCCTCTGTGTTCTCCTCCTGGCTTTCTAAGAACTGAGGCAGATAAAGGTGCTGCTGTACTGGGGTCAGCGTCCTCTGCTCCACATAGTAAAGTAGAGACGGCTGCAGCTGCCTTTTTTCAGTTGGTTTAATGTTGCTGACAGAAACAGACAGAACAAAATAACATCAAATAAAAAAAGACAAAGTGATGCACAGGCTGAGACGCGGTATCATTTCTGCTTTCCAGGATTCAAAGAAAGACATCCATGACATGACAATGGCTGTGTCTTAATAATCCCAGCTTGTCAGCTGATTTAAATAGACTGGTTGCTCTATCCAGTCTCATGCTTTGCCTGTCTTTGGCTCTGACCTCATTTATCTATCAGGGTCCTCTCCTCCAGGAATGTGACTGTTTCACTGTTTCAGGTGAGGAGTGCATGTATCTGCATGAGTTGCATACCATCATATACATATAAAAAGGTGTCTCGAAGCCTGTGCTGTGTCGTTATTCAGGCAGAACCGGTGGAGTTGCATTAAAGTCAATGGAGGCCCATTCAGTTATACTGTATGTAGAACTTACTGCCTGTATGCTTCATTCAAATGTCAACATGCTCCATATTCCACACTGATCAGCTGTATCTAAGCTCCCTCTGATTAACTGTACATAAGCAAATTATGATGACCTGTCTGGCTTCATGAGTTATATACCATGATGTTTTCTGTTTAATGGTAATGCTGAAGTGTCTGTGCCTCAGCCAAAACATTAAAGTCAGTATGTTTTCCAAAGGTAAGAGGTAAGTTCTCTGGTTTGTTTTAATGTGTACGCCTGTGTTTACCAAGTAATTAAGAAAATAAATAAGAAGGCAGCAGAAGTTTATCAGATTCATGAGTTGCTGTCACTGAGCTCACTGTGGGTTATAAATCACACACAGACGACCCTGAAACACATGATAATTCCTCTCTGTGTAAATGTATTGACCATCCAGGACAAGCGGTTATTGCACTGACTATTGCACAATTACTTCTGTTGTGAGGAAAAAAAAAAGGAGACTCGTCTGTTCTTGCAACACAGCAGCAGAGAAACACACACACACACACACACACACACACACAAAAAAAAAAAAAAACCCAGAGAAACATAATTAAGACTTCCTGTCTCAGATAAAGAAATAAGTCAATTGATTTTCTTTGGAAACCCCTGCACACTTTGATGCAGTGCGCATGTTGTACTGTGGGCTGTATTCCTTGTGACTAATTGGATTTACAGCAGTTTCTCCACCAAGGACACTGTTTTTTTCTTTGCTTTTGAGGAAATGCCACCAACTAAATTCAGTCTTTATGGGCTGCAGCATACAGGAATACACCACGCTGATAAGCTTTGTTTATTTACTCTGTACTTTTTATGACTATAGACGTTTCCTCTTTGGTTTACTGGAGCATGAGAGCAGAGAATAAAGAAACTCTGGCTGCAAACTGCACTGGAATGAGGGACAGTTATGTTTCTCACCAGTATTGTGCTCCAGTCATCACGTCCTGCAGAGCCTGCAGCATGATGCTGGCTGAATCAAATACTGTCTGTGGGGTCATTTATTTTAAAGAAACATTTATTTAACAGGTCTGTGATCAGTTTCTGGAAATAAACTATGGAACTTGGTTAAAAGAGGTTATAGTAGCAATGGCAGTTTTCTCTGTTTTCTCGACATTAATACCAGATCAACAGCAAACATTATTCAGAAATCATGGACCCATTAAATAAAACATTACTAATTAACTTCACAGTTCTGTATAAAAAAGTATAAACCTGGTGAATTATGATAACTCAGTTACAGAGCACGAGGAGTCGGACACGTAGGGCCAGCCTTGTTACTGTCTCACGGACATGGACGTAGACTGGCCAGAGTCCAGGTTCACCAGCTGGACATTCCTCTCCCTCTTTGGCCTTTCATACCCGCTGTCCTTGGTTAGAAACACCTCCACAGACAGGCAAGGTCGGGTTACAGATGAGGGCAAAACAGTCACACAAAAAAATGAACTTTTATTTATTGAGTTAAATCTCTTTTTGTACAAGAAGTCAGAGATTATTTGTAGCTGCAGACATAAGAGTGGTTTACCTGTGATTTCTGTAAAAATGAATATTAGTTGAATGTTGTGCCGCTTGTTGCAACTTTTATTCCATTAAAACCTGAGTCAGACTTTGCCCACACCTACCTGAGGCCACACCAGGAACAAGGATGTATAAAGGTAACTTGGCTCCAGTAAAAGCCACTCTGTCTGTCACTGAGAATTTAGTCTGGTGTTTCCTTCTCAGACGTCTGCTGTTTCCAGTCGGAGTTAATATGGTGAACAAAAGAGAGCAGTAATTACCAACACGACAAGTTCCAACCCTAAAAACTCTGAAAAAGTCAGTGGAGTTTGGCATTGCACTCTGAACTCTTAAAGTCTGGAAAACTGAGTTTAACAAAGTCATTTTGAATGTCAGGACATTTCATCTGTTTCTGTTTCACTGCATGTTTCCAGTGGCAGACAGAGAGCAGGAGTGTTGTTGCATTTACAGTATATATGCATGTGCGTGACACCAGAGGCTGATTAAACGATAACAGCCACAGAGGCAGGGGGGTTAGCTGAGGTCAGTCATTCCTTTTTCCTCCCTGCAGGCCAAGCTACACACCAGTCTTCCTTCTTTTTCTTTTTTGAAGGAGGGCTGCTGATAAAAAGCAGCTTCATTAAACAAATCTGTCACGCAGCTAACACCGCTACAGCCCAGCAAAATAAGCTTGTCTGGTTAATGAAAACTCTTCTCAATGTGAGTCTCTGTTTGATAACGTTCTGGGTGAGAAGCCATGACTTCATGACTTTGTTCTTATGCCTGCCAACTCGTTTCTACACCATGCAGGTAAAAGGCTATCAGGCAAATACATGAGAAGACACTGAACCTTTGCTCGTACAAACGAAGCTGAAGTTCTTTGCATAATGACTTCATTTTACTGTTTTGACGGCTGTTATCTTAATTAATATTGTTCATTTCTCACAGCAGTGTCTGACATTCACACACACAATCAAGGATGTTGGTTTGGAAATTCCACAACTGTTGTTCTTCCATTCCTTCGCAGAAACCACAACAAAGACTTCCTGGAACGCGGCCATGAGACGATGCCTGCACAGTGCAGCCCTTGTCCTCCGAATTAATTGGCATGTTCAACAATTCTGCCGTAACTAGTTCATTGATCAGCTGATGGGTGTTGGAATGAGACTCTTCTAAAACCAAATTATGGATTTCATTCACATGTAATCTCTAATTCTAAAGTAGAAACCATCATTTAGTTGAAGCATATTTTACATTAACAAACTTTGTTGCTAAAGAAAGTCAACACATTTTTGATTAAGGCTTTTTTACTCAGGCGACAGTGAATTGATGCAACTGACATGTTTTGGAGAAATTCCTATTTTCTGGTTGTTTGTCACAGTTTTGTAGTTTTGAGCAGAGAGTTACAGGATGGAGCAGCTCTTTTGCTCCGTGGCTCCTCCTGTAAGATTTCCACTGTTTTCCCACAGGGTTTGATTTATGCAGGAGATATGATATAAGCCAGAGAGTCTCAATTCAGCAGTTTGTTATGTAACAATAATCAGCCTGTTAATTAGATGAGTGTGTGCTCCACCTACGTTCATGGGTGGGGGTCAAACATGGAAATGTATAAACAGGAAACTTATAAGTTTTTGATGGCTACAGGCCTTATTTACTCACACACAGAGGAGTAACACCACTGAACAACTACAGAGTGCTCAGTCACCTGTTATCTGTACTTTTATCTGTGCTCATGCCACAGCTTCATGACATTGCCATCTGGATTATCAAGTCAAGACACAGGAAGACGATGATCCAGCCTCCTCCCTGTCAGCCCTGGGCACCGTTAGCTGGAGCTACCAACCAACACGTTCTCTGAAATGTGGGGAATATTACATTTACTTAAAGTCAGAGCAAGTATACCAAGAGTTCCCTGCAAACCTAAAAACATGACATTTGTTGCCCAACTCTGACAAACAGAAGTGTAACCACAGTTAGAAAAGGTCATGCACTGACTCAGTATTACATAACTGTGTGTGTTGTGCATCTGTAGGAAACATGCTCTTACATATTTCCAAAAGGTTTCTTTTCTTTTGTACTCTGCAGCCACCGAGGCAAACCACGCGGTGACAGTTTTAACAGTGCAGTGCTGCAGACCTGCATCATGAGCAATCAGATGAATCTTCACATTTCCTCATTCACAAGCCACAGAGCTGTTTCACTTTTGTCTCTGAAAATAAGCCAGTGTCTAGCTTTGTCGTGATCGTAGCGTGACACTCGAGCCTCAGCGCTGTGGAACAATGGAGCGAAATTCCCTCTTTGTGTTAGTCCGGCTCTGAAGGAGCTGACAGAGTCAAGGCGTGCCTCTGAAAACTTGAGGAAGAAGGATGTTGTGGAATCTCTCTCTCACGCACCTTATCCATTATTTGTAAATCTATTGTTAGTTAGAGAAAGGCCATCAAACATGATGGATCTACAGCAAAACAAACCACCGCGAGTGTCACTCCGATGTTCATGCTGTGAAGATTCACACCACAGACATCACCCCTGACACGCTGTCATCAGTAGACTCACATGACAAACGTGGGTTCACAACAATTATTCCAAAGTGAGATAAGTTGTTGTTGTGAAATCCCTCCATTACCTGTCAAAACATTACCTCAGCCTCAGCAATAAAGACAGCAGGGACAGAGAGGAACGTTAATAAAGAGAAGAGCCAATGCTTTTACATTCAAAGAGGAAAATAATTGAACTTTTAATTGAACTTTAAATTTAAATGATTTTGAAGCTTGATTGTCTTCACAGGTTTGGTAAATAATATATAATGTGTTTAGTTCTGTGATACTTCTATCTTTTTTACATAATGTGTTGTGCAGCACAAAGAATGGGAGCAGCTCCACAGTAAAAGTTTAAAAGATAAAACACGAATAAGCAAATGAGTATTTAGCTTAGCTTAGCATGCAACAACTAGCCAAACGTCAAAACTAAAATAAACATGTAAACTCCCAAACTGTCTTTTTTATTTGTTGTATCTTATAAACTAGTGAACAAGTCATGAGTGTACCCAGCTGACATTTGACGCTCATTTCAAAGCTCCTTCCACCTCGTCTCATTTTCTGTTATCACAAACATTTAATACACAACATGTGATGTGTAAACAGACGGTAGAGGCTGCGCTGCCTGAGAATCCGGTCACACAGCTTCCTGTCAAATCAGTGCACAAAACTGTAACTGATGCTGATGAGACAGCAAAATAAGAACATTTCCAAACATGCCACACTATCCTTTATCCTTTACAGTCAGCAGAATGAGCTAACGAACTAATGACTGTTCATAAAATCTTATGATTTGTGGTGAAAGTTGACAGGAAGTGAGATACAGATTAGAGCCCTTTGCAGGTTTGAATAGCAGCCATAAATGCAGATTGAATGAACCTCCTCGAGGTTCGAGGTTCGTTCAATCTAAAAACAACAAAAATAACTGTATTTATTAAAAATTGCCCAGAAGTCACTGGTTCCAGCTTCTGGTTCCAAGTGTGAATTCCCTCTTTATGATAGTAACATCAGAACTCACTGGTAATTCCAGTCTTGCATAAATGACACAGCAAATGAAACAAACATTAAAAACATCTTCTCTTACTGAAAAGGAAGCTGTGTGTGTGTGCATGTGTGTGTGTGTGTGTGTGTGTGTGTGAGCCCTCTTAGCGTTATCTCCCTATGAACTAAACTTACCTTGAACTATAAGCATGGTGGCTTTGGGCACAGTTACTCTGAAGGTCTGAATGTTGACTTTAAAGGCTTGTAACCTTGGGTAAAGTGCTGCTGAGGTGGGGCAAACCTCTGCCGAGCACAGAGCAGATTCCCTCTGTAAACCATCTGTGTGTGTTAATAAAACACAATCCCACAGTCCTTTTTACAACCACTGAACATGAATCATTAGTTGTGGTTAAAAGGATTTCAGTTCATCTGTCTGTTGTCCTTCCGTCTTCCTCCTCCTCCCATTCATCAGCAACTGGAAGTGACTGATTTAAATTTATCAAGAAATATGAATGTGGTTGAATTGCATGACCTCGGTTTGTCCCACAGTGTATAAGAAGCATGTACAGTGAATTACCACCGATGTCAGTAGTTTTTGCACATGTGCATTTATAATTATTATTTTACAGTTGCTTTTACTTTTATACTTGTAACACAGCAATTTCCCTGCACAGATCAGTTGATTCTGATTAATTATTTACAAGAGAACAAAACCCCACGCAGAGTATATGAATAAATACTGACTGTCTACTGTTACTGAAATAAGCCACTACCTACTTTTATCACAGTGTGTTGGGGAATTCTGCACACTCCTTTTGGGTTGAACGGGAACTAACACCTCCAGGGGCAGTATAGGCTATAGGTTAGTATGAGGAAGTAAATAACTTTAGGAAGGAGAGAACGGTGATAACAAAAAGCTTGACCCGACGTCACACCGGAACAAGTTTAGTAGGTTTTATAAACCTCTTGCACAACATCTGCTGAAGGCCTCTTACACGAACCCTGAAGGAAAATACAGAAGCTGAAGCGCAGCATGTTTCTGTAAATCCATCTTAGATCAGAGACGTGACAGAGTGTGAACACAACATGAAAACAAACTAATTACAGCCAGTCATACTACACAGATATGGGCTGAGGCGGGTTACTTATTTCAGTATTTGTGGTTTGAAGTGTTGCAGCTGAAAAGGCTCACAGGGGATTTGGTTAAACAAAGGGTTTGTGTTGAAATGTAATGGCTCAGCAGAAAAAGATTATTTTCTATGTGGATTACCATTAACACACTACACTTGAATACTTGAAGCAGAGTTTTTGTTCACTCTTTCCACTCCAGTCAAGTCTTTGCAGCCCTGTGTAAAATGAGCTGACTATAATCTGCATTATCTTATTTTTAGCCTTCAGTCATGATAGGATGCCGGAACACGTCCTGTAAAGCAAATAATATTACACTGGTGGGTGACCTGTCTGTAACTGGAGTGGCAGTCAGTAGAGCACATTCCTACACCATGGCCAAACAATCCTTCATGTCCATGTCGCTCTCATAATAGAGAGATAAAAGGAGAAAGGATATTCTGAGAAACTGATTAAATCGTTTTATGATGTGTGATGTTGCAATGTAGGGATGCCCACCAGAGTTTGGTACAAACTGGTTCAGTACTTTCTTTGTAATCCTGCTGACAAATAAACAAATAAACCAACAGATACTTGTGAATACATAACCTCTGAATGTGTTGCATTAATGTCGCAATTTCTGAAATTTATGTGTCCAAAACCAAATTGCCACACAGCAAATCTGGGGCCTACAGTTTTTCCTTTTTAATTGTGACTCAACATTTCATTTTTTCAGCAGAGCAGGAGCTAACAGTAGTTGTGGAAGAAATATTCAGACCATTTACTGATGTAAAGGCAGCAACAGCACATTTATCACAGCACTACAAGTAAAAGTCCTGCATCCACAACTTTACATAAGTAAAAGTACAGAGGTATTAGCAACATGCAATAATATCAAAAAAGGAAGCACACATTGTGAAGAATGGCCAGTGTCAACTATGCATCATATGTTAGGAACAGTTAATAACAGCTATCACATAAGCATATTAGAACAAAAAGCAGAATATTTCCCTTAGACATTTAGTGAAGCAAAAGTATAAAACAGTATGACACTCAAGAAATGTATTAGTACCTCAAAAGGGCACTGAAGTAGGTCATGAGTAAACTGCAAATGCTGATATCTGAAGGAAATTTCAATCGAACGCAGCTGGACTTAGTTATTGTCTAGGAAGACGTTTCACCTCTCATCCAAGAGGCTTCATCAGTTCATGCTCGCATCTGACCAGGCTGGGACTGGTCCAACTAGCTGGGGTGGAGACCCAGGTGTTTAACCTCTGTGAGGGCTTTCACAAGACTGATTATGTCATGGATCCTTTGTGCTCCATGTACCAACCACAGTCGTTAGAGTGACAGTCGTTGGTGGAAAAAATTGGTTTCGACTTGTTAGTGCTCCATTGTGAAACGTTGAGTCTCCTGGAAGGGATGAAAGGGCGGTATTGTAAATTGGAGATAGGTGGTGTCTCAGACCTTGTTGTCCTCAAAGGTCCACATCTTAGACAGAGAAGACAGATGGTTTGAAAGAGGAGTAAAAGAAGCCATCTATGTAAAAGTAGAGAAACCATCCCTCAACAGAGGAGGAGGTCTGAGACACCACCTATCTCCAATTTACAATGCCGCCCTTTCATCCCTTCCCAGGAGACTCAACATTTTGGCCTCTAGGAAAAACAACCTTTCACAAATGGCCTCATGTGACTCCAACAACTCTTGTTATAACACAATGGAGCACTAACAAGTCGAAACCAATTTTTTCCACCAACGACTGTCACTCTAACGACTGTGGTTGGTACGTGGAGCACAAAGGATCCATGACATAATCGGTCTTGTGAAAGCCCTCACAGAGGTTAAATACCTGGGTCTCCACCCCAGCTAGTTGGACCAGTCCCAGCCTGGTCAGATGCGAGCATGAACTGATAAAGCCTCTTGGATGAGAGGTGAAACGTCTTCCTAGACAATAACTAAGTCTAGTTGTGTTCGATTGAGATTCCTTGAGATATCTATGACCTGGATGAATGAGAATATTCACAGGCTTGCGAATGCTGATAACAAAACCATTATATTCTCCTCTTTCTTGTTCTTCCTGCATGAAAAATTAATTTAAGCTAAGATCTTACAGTGACACCTTCAATATTTTTCATGGACTTTGTGCCCTAATTTCAAATGAAACTCAAGTATTTGATAGAACCACTACCTCCACAATGAGAGGGAGATTCCAATTAGTGCGACACTCCTGACACCTGGTGGTGACGGTGCGTCACTACACTGAGCTGCACGAAAAACTTCACTTATTTAGATGGATTCATTGATTTTAAAACTATTTTGTCAATTGTAAGGCATTTCATTTTTACCATATTTGTATAATATAATCAGTGCGGTATCGATTGTTTTGTCGACACAAACGGTAACGGTACAACTTTCCCTTTAAGAAGTTTGACCGGAGGCTCAGCGCCCAATCGCGGCGCGTAAACTGAACTTTGTTATTGTCAGCAGCTACGAGCTAGCTGCTAGCTGCTAGCTAGCGTTAGCCGGCCGATGAACTAGCAGGACGGTGTCGGTACACTCAACCGTCATAATAACGACGTAGAGCACCGTTGTTAATATTTCGGTTGTAACGGTAACAACAGCAACAAGTTGCTCTCGCCGGGTGTTTGTTTAACAGGAAAGATGACTTCTGCACTGGTGAGTGAAGCTGCCTGGTATCTGTTAGTTGAACCACGGAGCTGAAGTCTGTTTCTTATTTGTACTTTTACACTGACTGTTACTAGTAAAGTAAGAAAATAGCAATAAATGACCATGTTTGATATGATATGGGGACTTTTCCCTGAGCATAATTTACCCTAGCTTTAGCCGTATTGTAAATAGAGCTAATTTTACCTTGTTGTATGTGTTTGAGTACTGTGTCACTGTTTGAGGTAGAGGAGGAATCTGTAATTGATATCTCAATGAGGGAAATAGTTCACTCAGACACCAGAGGTTAAATATGCCATGAATATTACTATAGTTGTGTTTTAGTAAACCTCCTACATGTTGCTAGTCTGTACAGGTGCAATAACTGCCCCGGGTTAATCACCTTAGGGCCTATGAGCAACCATAACATCTGTCACAGAAATGTAATCTTTGTAATATATAAACTTTGTGTACTTTGTGTCACACAGTGTTAAAGTGAATTACTATTGTTCTGCCACGTGTTTACTGCAGTGTACACATCTGCACCTATGTAATAAACATAGCTTGTGTGGTAAAAATCACATATGTTGTATGTCAGATAATCTCAGTCAAGTTGGAGATGAAAACTGACATGGTTCTGGACAAATTAGCATAGTTGGAGTTGTTGTGTTGAAATCACTGACTCCTAAAGTAAATTTTGGGTTACGTTTAAGTTTAAATCCCTGGATGCACATGAAACTAATCCTGCTGAGCTGAGTCAGTACAAATGTTAGAAAATATCCGGCTTATTGATTAAAAAGTGAAAGACAGAAGACTGTGTGTGCCAATCTTTAGGAGAGAAGTCAACTTTAAATTGTTGTGGAACTCGTTCAATTCATCAAAGTTTTTGGATTGAACATTAAGGGTGCAGTTTTGTCTCCATAGCTGACCACAATTTAAGCCATGTATGGTCATCCTGTGTTTATAGGTTGGCAAATATGAAGATAATAATTTAAATTTAAAATAGTCTTGTTGTTTATTACACAAATACACAAAAAGGGTTACAATTAAAAAGTTAAACAAACAAACAAAACAAAACATGAGGTCTGAGCAGTGCAGTGCATTGTAGGAAGTCTTTTTACTTACAGCCTTGACTGTATGAATATTCCATTTTTTTGACTACTGAATGCTCTAAAATAGTGAAAGATAAAAAGCAAATTAATTTCCTACAGACCAAGGTGACACCCAGAATCCAAAGATATTCAGTTTACTATTATGTGATATAAAGCAAAAGCATAACATTGTCATCTTTTAGAAGCTAGAAACAGCAAATACTTTGCTTTAAAATGTACTGACATCAGTATTTGATTATCAAAATAGTTGCAGATTAAGTGTCTGTATAGTTTGCTCTGGAAAATGAAATGAACGTGGAAGTAACGTCGTTAAGACCAAAGTTTTTTTATTTACATATCTAGAATATAAAAACACAAACGCGATTTAAAAAAAAAAGAGATACACCTTTGTCTGTACAATATTAGAGTCCATTACAGTTTTACTCCACTGTGTTAACTGTCGACGCCATATTTGTCAAAGTGTCTCATGATAATGCCCAGCTCCAGCTCCACAGTCCCCATGGCTTCGGTGTGCAGTCTGTATCTGTCCGCCCCGCTGTATATGAGGTCCGGGCTGCGGAGCTGCGGTCCCCCGCCGACAAAAATTTGCGCCAGCTGCTCCTGCCAGGAGCCGAGCGGCCTCCAGGTCACACAGCTTATCCGGTGATGTCCGGGGCTGGACGGGACGTGGCAGTACCCGTATCCGTACAACTGGCACCGTCCGAAGGAGTCCTGGTGCCACACCTGGAGGTGAAGCTTCGGCCAGCCTTGAAGCCCCTTGGTCGCGTAGTGTAGATCAATCGGGTGACTCCAGTACGCCATGTCTCCGATTTGGGGGAGATCCACCTGGGTCTGACCCTCCTTCAGCCCGGACAGGAGACGCCATGCTCCTCCCGTATGAACTCCCCATTTGCAAAATAGGCTGTTCTCCGGAAAACCACTCGCCCCGATGATCTGGCCGATAATATGCAGCTCTGCCATGTCGCTAAGGTCCCCTTACACAAAAACATACGGCACCAAGAGGCCTCTTTCTCCGAGTTTAACGGCTATCTTGACGGCTAGCTTAATGGCTAACTTCGATTAGCACCACAGCTCTCGTCTCCTTGGTAACTCAGCCTGCCGTTATTTAGGAGACGCTGTACCCTGAGTTTGGGCTCTCAGGCTGCACTTCCTGTCCAGCCGCTCACGGTTACACCGCGCTTTTAAACAGGCGGTGTGCCATATTAATTAGTTTATCAACAAAACATTCGTAAAATAGTTATAAGAAACTATTCGATCGGGGAAATTGGCGATGAATGCTTATAGGAATGATGCCTGAAAGGCTAAATACTGGGCTTTTAGTCGAGCGTGTGACGCGTTTCCTTTTCTGGCATCGTTTAAAAAAGAAACGCCTGCGGACTGGAGACAGAATAAGAAATAACTCCATGTTAACTCCACATAACCAAACACCGATTTTCGGCTTTATCGTCAGCTTCAAAATGAGTGTTAACTTGTTGGTTTCCCTGGAGTTTTAACAACCTGCGGAGTCTGGGAACAAGTACACGGCGAAACAGCGCCACTCCGCGGCTGTAGTGCTTCAACTTCAACCAGTGCTTTTTGTAGCAAGAGACACACTTCACTGTACACTTGTATGCAAATGAACCAGTTTTTGCCTAAGGGTGTTACTGGGTCTGAAGTGCACCGGGATGTTGTGTTTGGAGAAAATTCTCAGACAATCCTGCCACATATGGGATGATGATGTTGTTGTGTCTGTTATCCTGTTTCTCACAAGTTGATGTGACTATATGTGAGACATTGTTTAAGTTTTTAGCTCTTTAGGATAATTACGGGCTCATTTAGGTATGTTGAAAAGCTGTTGTAAATCACACTACTCATGCACACAGTCCCAGTGAAGCACATTGGAAGTTTTTGAGTGTTAGGGTGATTTTTTGCAAATTTTAAACTGTGATTGATGCATATTTACTCAGTCACCTATATAGAATTTTTAGTAGTTTGTAACTAAGTTTTTATTGTCTCTGTGTCCCTGTAGTCTGATCCAACCCTAGAGAGACACTTCAAAGGTCACAGGGACACTGTGACAAGTGTGGACTTCAGCTGCAGCATGAAACAGATCGGTAACTTCTGCTGCTTTTTTCTCTCTGTCCACGACTGAAGCATTTGCATCGCTGTTGTCTTTTTACTTTATTTCCTATAATGGTGTGCTTTCTGTGCCTCCTCCTCCTCCTCCTCCTCTAGCCACGGGCTCCATGGATTCCTGTGTGATGATCTGGAACATGAAACCTCAGATGCGAGCGTATCGCTTTGATGGACACAAAGATGCTGTCATGTCTGTTCAGTTTTCTCCCTCTGGACACCTGGTGGCCTCCTCGTCCAGAGACAAGACTGTGCGTCTCTGGGTGCCCAGCATGTACGTTTTCTTTTTGAACATTGTCTGCTATTTGTTATCTGTCCAAAAGCTACCACAAAAGACAATAACGCTGACTCATAAAAGCAACAAAACTAGACAGTTTTGCTGAATACAGTTTATCTCCTGCTCCTGCCGGGACAGAGGGGACGGCAGACATTGCAGAACACTCACTGGTTTTGATTCTCGTCTTAGACCTGAGTGTTGTCTCTGTGTTTGTGTACAGGAAGGCTGAGTCAACAGTTTTCAGGGCTCACACAGCGACCTGTGCGCAGCGTTAACTTCTCCGGTGACGGACAGACTCTGGTCACAGCCTCTGACGACAAGACCATCAAAGTGTGGACGGTGCACAGGCAAAAGTTCCTGTTCTCTCTCAACCAGCACATCAACTGGGTCCGCTGTGCAAAGTACGATGCACACACACAGTACACAAACCTGATTATTTTTTTACAACTTAAATGAATGCATGTCATTAGTAAAACAGCTGGAGACTTAGCTTCTGGACAGTTTTTTAATTTGCAATTTTGATTTAATTGATTTAAAAATATTCCGTGCAGGTTTTCTCCAGATGATCGTTTGATTGTGTCGTCCAGTGATGATAAGACTATAAAGCTGTGGGACAAGAACAGCAGAGAGTGTATACATTCTTTCTACGAACATGCTGGGTGAGCACGTCAGACCAGACTGATGCATTTTGAAGTTTATTGTGTGTGTGGGAGAAAGAAATGCAGTAACCAAAGAGACCGAATAGCATTATGTACCGTGGGTAATGTAATGTTTTTGGTGTGGGGGATGGTGAACAGTACGTAAAACAGATTTTCATTTAACCTAATGTTTCAGCAACAACAGAAAAAGGTGACAAGTCCCATAATCATGTGTCCTCTTGTTGATATCCTAATGAACACCTACTCACTCATTACAAGCTTCTCCTGAAGCATCAGCTAAAAGCCTCAAATGTAGACTCTTTTGGATTTTTAATTACATTGAGTTAAAAAACATTTTCTGGTTGATGTTTTTCAGTAACATTTAGAACAAAGGTTTTGTGTTAGTTGAATTAACCTGCTGGAATAATTCATTTAAAGCGCTGTAAAAGCTTAACCAAACACCTCACCTCATTAAATCTCATGTTTTCTTTCTCCCAAGTTATGCAAACCACGTGGACTTCCATCCCAGTGGAACCTGCATTGCTGCCGCCAGTACTGACAACTCTGTTAAAGTGTGGGACATCAGGTCCCATAAGATGCTGCAGCATTATCAAGGTACAGACACCTCCAACAGCTGAAGTGAAGTCTCACATTTAAACACAAGGTTTAAAACAAATACCTGAAATAACACCGAGATAAAATTAGGCTTTGAGGCTCATGATTAAAGTGATAATCAAGATTCATGATTTCTTGCATATTCAATAAAGCGAATGTTGATGCCTTATTGTTAGTGAGCCACTTAGTCTGATTGTTCTAATCAGCTCTCTTGAATGGATTTAAGCTGTGAGATCTAATAATGGATAATCACATCTGTCTGAGGAGACTGAGCATGAAGATAAAAGCTTTTCCTCTCGCCTGCTCTCCACAGTGCTGCATGTCACACGCTCTACTTAATTACCTATTTAGCCAGCCTGAAGTGCTTAATTGTGGTTAAAATGTGGTGCTGTTAGTAATCAAAAACAATGGCAGGTAAATGTGTATAATGTCTGATTTAAACCTTTTGATTAGGAAAGCCTTTAAATACTCCTTTGTTAAGGGGTCAGGTACAGCATGAATAGTATTGTACAGTATGTTCAGTCATCTTGTAGCTGTCTTAGCTTGCTGTTGGGTCTTTAATTTGACTGGCTTTTGGGTGGTTACCTTTCCCTGTGTCCTTACATGAACCGTAGCCGTATCAGAGACCATATTCCCCCCGCCCACAGTGTCCTTAAATGCAGCTTTTCAGCATCTTTTGTGCAGCTAAAGGTACCAGTATGTCCTCTATGTGTCATAGCACGTCACAGCCAGCAGAGGGACCATGTCGCTTATTAAATGTCTTGTCTCCGTAAAGAACCCATTCACCAAGTTGGATGATTTCAAGTCAGGGGAAGTTTTCAGTACTTGCTATGATGATATATGACAATGTAAACCAGCGGTGGGACTGAGGCAGCTGTGATACCAAGCATCTGACCTGATCCTCTGATTTTCTGTAAAGAGAAAAAAGGGAAACAAATTATCCTGCTAGAATCCATAAAGTATAGAATTACTCAAGGTTTTGTGTGACTATAAATATATTTTTTGACTTTTTTTCATCTGATATAATACTTGATGTCAACATGGTGTGGCAGTATCATCCCAATAAGATCTTTATCTTTGTTGTTGTTGCTGCCATTTTATTCTAATGATGTAGTAAGTACAAGTACAACAGAGCCTGATGTGGTTTTACTGTGACTTCTTCTCTGTGTGTAAACTGTGTGTGTGTGTGTGTTCCTCAGTCCACAGTGGTGTGGTGAACAGCCTGTCTTTCCACTCGGCTGGTAATTTCCTCATCACTGCGTCCAGCGATTCCACCGTGAAGATACTGGACCTTGTAGAGGGCAAGCTGCTGTACACACTGCACGGACACCAGGTAGACACACACACACACACACACACACACACACACACACACACACACACACACACACACACACACACACACACACACAGACACAAAGACCGTTGAGATATCCTGCAGGCCTAACTGTGCAGTTTACCCGGTCATGATCATGATAGGTCATGTCTGTAGTCTGCTCTGCTGCTCCTACATGTGTGTGTGTGTGTGTGTGTATTTGTGCGTGGAGGGTTTGGTGTGGACAGTTATGTGTGAGTGTGTTTGACATCTCCTTTTCTGCGTGTTTGATTCTCTGAAGTGTGTGAGTGTGTGCGTATGATGCCTTTTTTTGTACGTGGTGTATTTTAGTACTTGCCAGGCGAGCGGGCAGCCCACTCATGATGACTCATCTCAGGGCTGTTGGAAGGAAACAGAACTGTGTTTCTGCCTCCGTTCCTCTGGATCCTCTCCTCCTCTTCTTCTCTTCATCCTCCTCTCTGTTTCCGTCCCGTCCTTTTTTCTCCGGCTTCACCAGGCCTCTCTCTATATCCTCGTGTGTTCTAGGGACGTTTTCCTGTTGCCGTCCTTCTCTTCTTTTTGCTCCTGCCTCTCCTCCCTTCCTCCCTACATCTGATCACTCACATTTTGGCCGACTGGACTAGTTGGCCGGACGGCTCTCTGACTGTATCAGTTTGTTTGAACAGCTGATGAACTGGCTTGCTGGCTAGTTGTGGAAATCAGTGGCTTGCCAGTACCACATGTGGTCAGTCTGTTTATCTATCCCTCTGTCCACGTTGCCTGTCTCTCATTCTAGTGTTTTTTTGTTGTTGTTTTTTCTGTGTCACCTGTGCTTCTCCAGCCATTTGCCAAGCTCCTTTCCCCTTTTCTCTTCACACCTCCAAATTTGTCATCTCCTGCTCTGTGTCTCTCTTGTTGTTGTTGTTGTTGTGTTTTTTTTTTTTTTGGCTCAGTGGTGACTTCTCCAATCTGTTGGTGCTGGGAGCTCACAGGGTGTTAATTGTCTCTCCAGTCGCATAGCTAGAGATGGGAGAGACCCCCATCTGTTCGGTGTGGGTATGGCGGCTTATGTGTGTTTATGTCTCTGCTTGTATGTGTTCTGCTGTGCACGTGTGGCGACCTATGTGTGTGTAATGTATGTGAAAACACACCAGGGCTCTGAGGGAGTGTTTTGCTATTGGATCTGACAAACGTGTTGTTTACCTATCCTCAGGAGGACCTTACCTGGCAGGGTAGAATCATGTTCATTTAGGTTAATTTGTGGGACATAATGTCAAGTGAGACTTGATTTTAGACGTTAAAAATAGACACTGACAGTCTTTATTCAGCAACATGTATGCAGTAAATGTCCCTGTGGACCATTAAAAGCTCTACAGAGCAATGTTTTTAGAGGGAAATACACTGCAATGCACCTTTAAAAGCAAAGTAGAGGAAGACTTCTAGCAGGCAAACAGGGAAGTAAACAATTTGATCTCTGCAGATCTTTTACAGTGTGTTGTGCTGTGAAACAGTGAATGTAAACTAACTAACCAAGATGGTGGCCAGTCATCCACTGATCTTTGCTCTGTCTTCAAGCTTTTTCTGGCCCATAACACATGTGCACATGAGTCTCTGTTGCATTGGAACGGCACAAAAATACTGAAAAATGACTTGGACCTAATGTTCAAACTGTGATAATACAGAGATACATTTCTGAATGTTTTCAGTGTTTTTCAGCTGTTCCTTCTGGTAGTGTCTGTGTACCGAGTCTTTCTGAGGAGCAGCACATCACGTGAGACCACTTTACCTCCTCCACCTCCCTGTATGACAAAGGAGCTGGAGGAGGGTGAAGAGGACAGGTGTGATTTTATACCAGGAGTCAGGCTGCATAATGTGTTCGACTTTTGTGTCAGCGCACACAGATGTTGATGATGTTGTTGCAAGCTGACGCCCACATGTACTGTAACCCTTCGACACATCACTGGAGCTGATGTTAGTTAAAGGAGAAATGTAGACCTGCAGGACAGGGTTTTACTGTAAACAGAGAGGGGCAGAATTTTGCTGTCAGTGCAGATGATTTTCAATATCACTTTAATCGGACGTTTATTTTTTGATTGACTGTTTAATGCTTTAAAAACATGCCTGAACTGTTATTATTTTATAAGCATCACAAGACGAAAACATGTAGAGGTATAATTTAAAGAAATAATAGTCTACAAAATAAAACCAGTACAAGCATGAAATCTTTTTTTTTTTTTTTTTTTTTTTTTTTTTTTTGTTAGTCATAAGTTTATGGAGCGCACCATGTGGGGCCTGTCTGGTTTCTGTAATCCCTGTTCATTTATCAGAACATAAAATGTGCCAGTTAGGTTCATTGCCCTGTCAGACTCTGTGTGAGTGAGTGTGTGTGTTTGTGTGTGTCTGGCCGTGGCGAGTGCCAGCCTGGCAGCAGGCATTAGTCAGAGCAGAGACAGAACATGCTGTCTGTCAGGCCGTCGCGTTGCCATAGTGACACTGTCTGCTTCTCTCAGGTGCTTCTGGGAAATCATTCCTCACCCAAACCAGCCTGTCTGGGTGCCAGCCACAGGACACAGCTCCTCTCTTTTTTTTTCTTCCCAGCAGCGTCCCTGTCCGTTTCTTTTCCCCCTCTTCTTTTGTTCGCTCTCTCCTTCATCTTCTCTTTGAACACAGTCAGAGGGCTCAGGCTGTAACCGCTGACCCCCTTCTGCATTGTGAGCTAGAGAAAAGAATAAACCAGGAGAGAGCGTGATTTCTGATTTTTCTTTTTAAAGCTGGATCCTGCACACACACACACACACACACACACACACACACACACACACAAACACACACACACACACACACACTCACACTTGCTCACACATGGCATGCCAAACTCCTGACATCCCCAGGTGATCCTTTTTGGCTCTGACCATGTGTGACCTCACCCCACCTGAGTCTCCGCTTTCTACTATTGATTGATCTGCTGCAGCCCCACACACCCACCCTCCTCCTCCACACACATACACACACACACACACACACCCACACACACACCCTGAGCTTCTGTTCTGAGCAAATTTTATTTCCTCAGAAGGTTTAAAGAAGTCTTTCCTGGATGTTGTGAGCTGCAGACACACAAAAAAAATGCCGCTCAATCCTTGCTTTTGACTCAAGTCTGTTAAGAATACATCTTTTTATTTTAATACTCTGTATTTCATTAAATTATGTGGTGTTTACGCTCTCTAATGTTAACACCTACACTTTCACTGCAGCTACTGTATATATTGGCAGAAGAAAAATATTTAATTATTCATATTATTCAAAGTTACTATGTGTGTAGGGTTGGAAAATGAATGAAGGGACTGATGTAAACACACAGCAACATTTTCACAGGGATTTTTTCCTTTTTTATAGCAGCAGCTCGTCAGTTAGTCTATAAAATATCAAAAACTGGTGAATCCTGATTTTCTAAAACTCAAGATTACATTTTTAAGTTGCACGTTTTTCCTGACCAACAGCCCCAAACCCAAATATAATCAGATTATTATCACTTAAGACAAAGAAAAGCAGCGAATGCTCATGTTTAAGTTGTTGGACTAAGATAATGTTTGTCAGTCATGCTTGGAAAAATGACAGCTGAGTAGTTATCAAATCAGCTGCTTATCAATTAATCTGTCAATCAACTCATCAGTTACTTGACATCATTTTGACACCATAGATGAAGCCATGTTGTGTGTTTGTTTGTTGACTGTGTGACTGACTGCTGGAACAAACCGTTTGTAGTTTAGAGTTTCAGGATCCACCTCCGTCCTCCATCTTTCTGTTTCCTCCCTCCAGGGTCCAGTGACCTGTGTGTCCTTCTCCAGGACAGGAGAGTACTTTGCTTCTGGAGGCTCTGATGAACAGGTGATGCCTGATTTTTCTAACTAATCCTAAAACACTGAACCAGATTGATTTGACACCTGACTTGATTTTTTTGTTTACATTCACTCTACAGGTGATGGTGTGGAAGAGCAACTTTGACAGCAGTGAGTGTGGTGACACTGTCAGGCTACAACACAAAACCACGTCCAGCACTCAGGCACCACCAGCCACCTCCACGGCTCACCTCCCCTTCAACGTGCATCCCTCTGTGCTCCGCAGCCAGGTAAGTCCAGACAGCTGGAGGTCAGAGTGAACTGACAGCAGATCTACGTTTCGATCCAGCATTTTACTCCTTTTACACACACATCTGTCACATGACACATATCCTTTACGTTCCCTGACATACCGAACCCAACGTTACTGTTGTCCTCAGTTGTGTTTACTGTATGTACATTAGCACAAAGACGACTAATTGAAACTGTTGTGTTCACACGTTTCCGTGCCTGTGTGCCAACTGGCTCAAAAATAAACATAAAGAGACACATACACATGCACAGATGCCCCCTCAGTATTTCATGCTGCCAGTGCGGCTGCCTCATTTCCTCTATGCATATCGTTCCTTTGAAGTCTGCAGTGGAGCCCAAAGCTACGTTCATATCTCACATGCAGGGCGAGAAATACCTACTTTATTCCCACATGTACACTTTGATATAGAGGAAGATTTTTAAAATATCTTTCTGACCACATGAAATAGATTAAATATTAATCTGTGTTCAGCTCGTGACGTCCTAATGAATCCTAATGATACTGTGAAATTATTAAAATAGGATATAAATGAGCAGTGGTGAGGTGCTGTTGAGTTCAGACAGCGTCAACTTACTGTGAGTATTTTGTCTTATGAATTAGCTAACACACTAAAACGAGGCACTGACAAACAAAACAGCAAAGAAACAGATGTCAGGTGAATATTTAGGTTTTTCATTTATTTTTTTCTCCTATAGAATCTCATTTGAGTGTCTTTACATGAGGCGTTTGTAATAACACATTGTTATTATTCCTAACGTCATCGCAGCACACGTGACTCTGCACTATCCTTAATCGCACTGTCTTTATTCAATTTGACAACCAAGAGGTTTGGATAATATTATGTGAGTCAATAAATGCCAAAGTCAGTTAAACTGTAAAAATATTCAGATGGAAATCAAGCCTTCCAGACTTCAAAGCCCATTTTGTGGCAGCGTCTCCTCCATTTTCATGACAGTAATTTAATAAAACATCATTCTCTGTTTTTCAGTAGGAGTGCACTGATTCCACCACACCCTTTTGTGACTGTTATCTAAATGTGTCCAAGAAGAAAGAGCCGTCCAAAAACTTTCTGTGGATCCATTTAAAAACGATAACTTTACAAATAAGAAAATTGAATGATCGTACAGTTTCAGAAGCATGGGTAGAAGAGAAACGCGTTTGCCTGTGACTCAGGGTGGAGCAGTTGATAAGGTTTGTTTCCAAAGTCAGTTTTATATGGTTGTGATTACCACTAACTGTGATGGTTAGCCAGCCGAGTTAAGGCTGATGTTTTCTGATTATTAACATTTTAGTGTGTGGTTCTAACTGTCTGTTGCTTTTAGAATTTATTTTCATCACTAATTGATTATGTTATGGCTGCATCGATTATTTTTTTATTTTCCTTTTCTATTATTAGTTCAGAAAATGTCAGAAAACAGTGAGTTAGGGCTGTTACAGTTTCCATAAGCTCAGGGTAACATTGGCAGATTTCTCCAACCAATGATCCAAACCCACAAGATACTCAGTTTTCAGTCATATACCGTAAAAAAAAGCAGCGAATCTACACATTATAACAGCTGGAACCAGGACCAATAAGTTGGCGACTTGTTGTTTCAGCATTTACTCACACAGCTTTGATGACTGAATCAAGGCTGTGATTTTAAGATGAGTAACTGTTCAGCCCTGGTGTTGTGATTCAGTGACACTGAGCTGAGGTTTTCACCTCAAGATGAATGAATAGAAACAAATAGAAAGTGAGATTCATGCGTCATTAGTGATGTTTAAATATTAATATTGTCAGATGTCACACACACACACACACACACACACACACACACACACACACACACACACACAGACACAGACAAAGGGACAGGGTGTCACAGGCCGGGAAACCTCAGGGAACGGTTTGGATTTCAACCCTTTTGACTGCTGCAGTGTTACTTACATCAACAAGGGCACAGCCAAGGTCCTCACACACACACACACACACACACACACACACACACAGCCGTCCTGTCTCTTCTTTGTCTCATTGATCACTCTGTCAGTGATGCTGCCTTTCCTTTACACTTTATTCTAGATCCAGTTGAATATGAGGTGATGTGATGTTAAACTGTTGCTAGTTATGATAACTGTGAATTGAACTTTAAGGTTAGTTTTTGTTTTGAAAACTTTTGACTAATTAGCAGCTCTTAAAGACCACAGCACATAGAGCACTGAATACTTACAGCTCGTATGGATAAAAAACACTTGTAAGGAGCGAATGTCTTCATATCATATTTGTTTTCTGCCTCAGTGTCAGACATTTTTGGTTTCTGAAGCTGCATACTTGCAATAAAATGTTGTTGTAATGATATTTAATTACAGAAGATGAGGGACAATTTCCAAAAACGTTCCCACAGCAAACAGCAGATGTTAGATGTTCCTTATCAGAAAGCTTCAACAGTCGACTTAGCCCTGATTTTTTTTGTCTGAATGTGTTTTAAAGCCCGTCTTTATGAAGCAGGGTGATTATTTCTAACACCTCCTTAAAATTGGCCAGAACAGTGTAAGTGCGTCTTTTAATGTCCTTTAAACACCTGTTTTCTTAATGCCATCCACAGACCCTTTGGGGCTCTTTTCTTCTTCTCTGTCTGACTCTATCTTTCTCCCTCGCTGCTGTGATACAGGATTGTAAATGGATTTTAATAGCTCTTCCACTTGACAGCCGTTATTACAGACTTGCCTCAAAGGGTGATTATCAAATAGGCAGCTGGACCATGTGGGGAGAGATGATTAGTGCAATGTATGAAATGTATTCTCTGCTTCTGAGAACTGCTGTTCTTGTAAAAACCTGCTTAACTCTTTCTTTGGGAAATATGTTTTTTCAAATATAGATGTCTGAAGCTTCAGCACTAATGGAAAAGATATAGCTCACGTCTGGTTGATTAAGAAAACTCTGCTTGTGTTGGCTCGCTTCTTGCACATGCCTACATGATGGCAGTGTGTTTGTTGTCGTCTGGTTGTGTAAGCCTAGCTCATGTAGCGAGCAAAAAAAAAAAAAAGAGAAGTCAGCGGTCACAGTTGCTGCTGTATCCAAGGCCACAGAGTCTGAACCTCGTCCCCTAACCTCTAGACATTTCACTGCTGTAAACAAGGACGTGTGTGGACGGGAAAAAAAGGAAAATTAATGGAAAATTCTCGCTCTCAAATCTCATGAATAAACAGTGAAAGCTGTTCTACAGGTGAAAAAGACCAAGTGAAATCGTCTCACTCCACTGGCAGAGCCGTTTATTCCTTTTAAGGAAATTAAGTTTTGCTGAACCTGACATGAAAACGTCTTGTTGATGGATACTTTCCGGATATTTTCTGTTTAATTTACTCAGGCTACCCCTGGTTTGTTTTGTTGATCCTGTGTTCACTATGAAAGTTAAACATGGGATTATAGTATCGTGTGCTGTGTGATGTTTATTACACCATCAGCTGTAATTTCACAATGACGTAATCTTGATGGTCAGTGAAATATTGTAGCTGCAGCAGCTTTTTGAGCCGTAGATGAAAATTTAAACACGTGGATAAACTAATGCAAAGTAGTTTAATGGCTGAGAAGATTCCACAGAGTTATGAATGCATAATGCAGAAAAATTATGAATGCATGTGTAAATGAGGTTTTCAGCTCCAACTCTATATCCAACTGAAGTTCATTTATTTCTGTG
The DNA here is from genome assembly GCF_001640805.2 of Lates calcarifer. Classification (NCBI taxonomy): domain Eukaryota; kingdom Metazoa; phylum Chordata; class Actinopteri; family Centropomidae; genus Lates; species Lates calcarifer. Next base: position 25,816,746 of record NC_066844.1, on the reverse strand, counting down.
AGTGAATCAGACCTGGTGGAGCTGCAGCTTTCAGTGTTTTGGCCTTTGTTTCTAACGTTGCTGTTCGCGTGAAAGCGTCTTATTCAGTGGGATCGAATCCAAACAGATCACTGAGCTTTAACTGAAACATCAGTGTCATAAAAATACATTTAAAATGATTGAAACAGCAATAATAGATCCTGCTGCTGTATGTGATTAAACAAGTTAGTTATTATCTTTCTGCTCTCATCTAATAAATATTTTGACTGCTACTAGAGTAGTGTTTTAATAATTCAGTATTTATTGACAGTTAGATTGTATGAACACACACACACACCAACCTCATTAACCTAAGCTAGTTCCTGTTGACATTTCTTTCATCCTCTTTTATGAATTGTTATCTGCCTGTTGTTACAGTTGAAATAATGGTGGCAGCTGCACCTGGAAGTGCCAGCTTCCTAGATTTTCCTTTTCATGTATAATTTATCTATTCATAATTTATTATTAATACAGGCCCTTTCATCTCTCATAAACTGCTGCTGGTCTCACACACGTGTCGCCTGAGAGAGAGCAGAGAGAGAAAAATGTTACCGGCTCACATAAATGTGTTCATTTTCCTCTCTCATGGAAAGAGCATTCAAAGGCTTTATGAGTTTACAGGGAGAGAAAAAACAGAGAGAGGTACTCTAATATGGGAAAAGTGGATCTAATGTGCTTTTATAAATTGACTCATTTTCAGAGAGGCAGAATATAGTAAACAGGATGTTCTTTGGCTGAAAGCAACTATGAAAGGAGTTGTGGAGCACCACTGCCTCTCACACAACCAAAAACCAGACTGAAGTCTAATTAAAGAGCTGCACAGAGGTGAATATTATCAGCCTGTTTACCCTCAAGGTTACACTTTATATCAGAAACCTCACAGACCTGTAATCTTATTATTAGAAACTGAAAGTTTGTCTAAACTAAGCAAACCAAACACAAGAGGTACTTTCTGAAATAGCAAACAAAATGGCTGAAATCATTGCTCTGCATGAACTGCTGAAAGAATGTGATAATAATAATGAATAATACTGAGCCATATTGTCTTGGTTTTCATACCTTTATACTAGAGCTGGTACGGCTAAGAAATAGTATTAAATTGCATTCTATTTAAAAGGTCTTAAAAAGTCTTGGTAAGTCTGCAGAAACCCAGGAAATAGTTTGCACAAAAGCAAAGAGGGGAAACATCAGTAACTGCACCTCCAATGAAATGTCTAAGCAAACAGTAAAATATGAAAAACTATGCAGTGCTTGACTTATTAGCAGCGCTGGAATATGCATATATGCAAATATTCAAATATGTGCAAACCACAGGACGCCTCCAGAGGTCCTGTGTCTGCGCCCGACGGGTCAGAGCTGTTCTGATAGCATGAGAGGAACTACACAATATTAGACTGGTGTATATTGTATAACATGCATGTTGATAATAAGCTTTATTCATGCACTACGTGATGTAAACGGAGCCAAATACCTGGTTTTACCACTTCTTCTTTCCTCATTTGTCCAGAACAGTATTCAACAACTACAGCTCCCATGAGGCTTTGACAGCGCCACTGTGGCTAGGACTCAAGGGACATGTTGTATTTATACGCTTGTGAAATAATCAGTGTTTTACCTCGACCTTTTTTCCAGGTCATACAGTGGTAGATGCCAATGAAGCGTATGATCGGGGCAGAAAACCCCCTCATGAGATAATTGTTGCCTGAGGCTCAGAGGCTCTGTGGTCTGTGTTTAAACAGTGTAATGTGACCTAGGTGTTAAAACCATCCCGAACATCCAGCGTTACACAACAAACGCCTTTGGCTGCAGTTCATTTCACCAGGAAGAAATTGGCCAATGAGACAGTGATGCTGTGTTTATTCATATGGAGGCAAAGGCCACTCACGTCCACTGCCCTCATTCATAAGCAGCTAATTTGATGAGCTGATCCTTTAATGTGCTTGGATGCGACACTCCGTTAAACACAATAACTCTGCTTTAAAATGACGTCTCTCCAGCTTAAAGATGGAGAGAAACAAACCTCTATTTGCCGCCGTTTCAGTGTGTGAGAATAGATGCATCGTGTGTGTGTGTGTGTGTGTGTGTGTGAGTGTGAGTGCCACCCATTGCTGACAGGCAGATCAGCTCTCTCTGATCACATCCGCCCTAATCCCTCCATCCACCCCACCACCCTCCTCCCTTCCTGTCTCTAGCTTCACATCTGGGTCTTTCTCCCACTCACGTGTGCAGACAGACGAGCCGCACACTCACAGCAGGCCTCCCCTTCACAGCTCAACACACACACACACACCACACACACACACACACAACACACACACCACTGCACCGCTCAGCTCAGCTTCAGGATGTGGATCAGAGAGTGGGGAGGGGGTTCGGAGGCTGCAGTGGCTGCATGAACTTCTATCTTTATTTTAATCGTTTACAGGAGCTAATAGGCTGAACTTTACCTGCACTCTTCTTAATTAAGACTCAACAACAGCAGAAGCAGTGAGACAAACTGAACGAGCATGTATGGGATGAGTTTAAGACGTCAGAGCGTTGCATGTGCATCTTTAAGGTGCTGGTATGGAAAGGCAGGTAGCATTTTTCTGACAGCGGGAGCTGAATGCATTTGACAATGGGGGTTAGAGAGCGAGCGAGGGAGGGATGTGACAAGATAGCAGTGGAGTTAAAGAGAGCCTAATGGTCTAGTGGAGCGAGAGAGCATCAGCGAGGAAGAGGGAGAGTGAAAGGTAGGGAAAGTGGGAAAACAGGGTGAGCACGTGAGCGAGCTAGAAAACACGAGCACGCACACACACACAGGAAAAAAGATGGGAGGCAGAAGCAAGAGAATAATGAAAAAATGAGAAAGCCATTAACAGACACCTGTTCATCGTCGTTAGACTGAAGAGACTCACTGAAAGAGACGGGAAATTCACAGAAACTAGGGGGCAGACAAAAGACCGGCAAGGAGAGAGAAATGAAAGAGAAGGGGTTAGAAAGAGTGATGAAAGAGTGGAAAATGACTGATTCTGGGAGTCTGTGGTCACTACCACCAGTCATGTTCCAAATATGTGTGTAGTCAGAATTTATTTAACTATTAATAATATACACGAGGAGAGAGAATAGAGGATGCGTTAATATTTTAATAATTCATCCAGGTCTTTTAGTCATCTACTTCAACAACTCTGATTATTTAAACTCACCTGCTTCTTGTTAACTAGTTTTCACGCTCTAACTCACTAACGCCTGAACACTGTTTAGTTTTATGAGTTAGCTTAATATGTGTAATATGTTCTTTCCATGTCCCCCCTGGAGACTGTAGAAATACCCCGATCACTGCTGTAGTCCCGAGCTGAGTCACGTCACAGACTTCATTCATCAAAAAAGCATCACGAGCAGTTTGTCATAAAGTGTTTGCTCCTCTGATTATTGGAGATGTCGACAGTTGGTGAAATGAGTTGTCTACATCCTTCTCAGACACTAGATGCGGACTCGGACATGGAAACACTCACCTCTGGCGTCGCTCGCTGGCTTGGACGTTTCTTTTTACACAACAAACGACAGAAAACGACTTCCTCTGTGACAGAGCAACGAGATCTATATGACCAGCTTTACCATCTGTGCGATGTAAAGGAGAAGGCGGGGCTGGGTGATAGGCATGGATTTAAAGTAAAACACAGACATTACGCTCTAACAGACAATTTAAAGTCCTGCTCCTGTTGAACAGCAACAGCTGGCGTCAACACCCATTGTACTGCTGAGTCCCTGTTGTTGTTTCTTACAGTATTTGTCTCCTTCCTGTGGTTAAGTTAACTGACATTACATTAAAATGTTTCCACTGATGCTACAGAAAGACAGAACTCCAATTCCGCAGTAATTCATATTAAACCTCACCTCTGTATCATCCTACTATCGCTGTTTGAACTTCTCATAACGACGCCTCTCTTCCAGTGTATTTTTAAAGCAGCAACAGAGGAGTGAAGGTGGGGCAGAGACCTCATGTTAGCAAGCAGCAACTTTAAAATTCAAGCAGAAAATATTTGTGCAGATTTTATTCACAATATAAATGTATTTGTTCTAGTTGCTCTCTTTCAAATAGAGATGTCAAAGAAAACATCCTGTAAGTCAGAGCAGAGGTGTAACTAATAACTTTAATAATGTTGTTTACATTAAGCAGCATGAAATGCAGCCATCATTAATGTCATTAGTTACACCTGTGTTTGACAGCTGTCTATCTTTAGAAATCTTTAGAAAGATCTGTAGTCCTTAATCTAGAGCAGCTGAATGCAGAGAACAACATGAGTAATCGGCATGACTTGCACTTTTTCTCAACTGGAAACTCTTACAGTTGCTGCTGCAGTTCACACATAAAACCCAGCTGAACGTGAAGAAGTTGTACAGGGTCAAATACACAACAAGCACCTCTGGAGCTGGAGGAGTTTCAGGATGGATTCAGGTAAATGTGAGCTTGGCAGATGGTTTGCTGTTACATGAGGTTGAACTTGGCCCTTTCAACCATCACTGCATCACTCTGCTGCCTCTGCACTGAGTTACAGCACTGAAGGATCCAGTGTCCTCAGCTCAGATTAATCATATCGCCTTAATATTCATAATTATTTTTAAGGAGTGTGTTTGAGGTGAATTTCCAATCACCTTCTCATCCTGCTGAGACCGAACACGATGCAGGAACCAGCCGCTGAAGCAGAAAGAAGAAACTTCAGTTTTACACGTGTGCCCGTTTCACCGCTTAATTCTCAGAAAATTTCAAGCTGAGGACCGACTCTGTGTGCATCTGTGAGTGTGTGTGCAGCAAGATGAATGGTTTTGCATGCAGCTTGCAGGGTGTATTGATGGCTGGCTGTGTCAGACTAAGAGTTTAATTTGGGCCTCAGGAAATTTTCCACTGTTGGTTTTTCCACTCCAGGTGATTCATTAAGAGGGTGGTTACTGTGTGTGCTGTGTTTGCGTGAGCGTGTGTGCACACTCCTGCGTATCAGGGTTTTCCCTCGCCCCATGTAAGATGCATTGAGTTTGCAGTGCAATCTGCCGTATATATAACATCAACATCACTATGTACATGTTTCATAACAAAGGATGCTCTGTAATAAGGCACAGTGGTACGACGTATAAACCACTTTACTGCTTAATTGCAAGTGACCACTACAAACTTTTTCATGACGAACCTGAAAGACAAACAGCGTAGCGATGAAAGCATCGCTCAGTTTTGATTGTTAAGCATACAATGAAAATAACTCGCTGACAAATGATGTGTTTTAATCTAATTTTATGAGCGCAGAAGAAGAAACAACTCGTTTCACAGAAACGCAGGCAGGCTGTTGGATTTACTGAGGCAAAACCCTGTGTGTGTGATTATGTGCATACATGGTTGCACATATGTAGTCTGCCTCTGCTTGTCCGTGTGAGGATGTGTGTGTGTCTGTGTGTGTTTAAGCAGCTGTTTTAATAACAAAGCTATGAGTCGTACTCTCAACAAGAGTTAATCCAGTCTTGGTTGGAGCTTGTAGGCTCAGCAGAACTGCTCTATTGTCTCTCCCTCTCTCTCTGTCTTTTCCTCCCTCTCCTGTCTTTGTACAGAGGATCAGAACGGTAAATTACAGAGGCAAAGAAAATCCACACATACTCTGCTTTCTGTTTTTTATCAGGTTCACAAGTTAACCACAGTGTAGAGCGGTTCACCTGGAGTTTCTGCACAATTCATGATTATTTGTGATGTAGTTCATACATTGTTCAGAGCAAAATGACCGCGGGGTTAAAATACTTTGCAGTCATCCCTACAGCTCTAAATTATGTGTAATTAATGCACTTGTATAGTTTTTATTTAAAGATTGCTCTGCTCTTTGTTCACCTAATCTAAAAGATATTTTCTCACAAAGCTAAAATGTTGAAACAAAGACGATGAGACGTTGGTCCAGTTATAATACTGAAGGTGTCTTTTTCAGTACATGCCTTATCCTTCAGAATACACACACACACACACACACACGAGCACATGTGCTAAAAATTCAGAGAGAATTCCCAGGAAACACTGGGATCTTGGTAACACAGCTGTGCTGCACAAACCACAATGTCACAGGTACATTTTGATGTTGACCAAAAACACACAGAGTGACTGGACGGTTTATTTTCCTCTTCATTAGCAATAACTCTGTTTGCTCGTTGGCACCCACCATGTAGTGCGCTGAGATCATTCTGAGTGCTGAACCAACTGGAAGTTGGCGGCAGCATCTTAAAGGGCACCGAGTTCCTCTTCTGCTATTTTCTTCCCCAGCATCCAATTGATTCTGGCCCTGGGATCTCATTTTCACATATTACACTTCCTCGCAGAGCTGGCCTTCCCACAGCCGACCTCTTTGATATTGTTTTAGTCTTTGTCGCTTGCATGCAATATCCAACGGCTACAGTTTTATGTTAATATGTTTTCAGTCAGTGGATGTCACATTTAGTGAAATGCCTCTCCGTGAAACGTTTGCTCTGTTTATTATCGTTCTATTTTGTCAGAAATGACAAAGCATTACAGAGAAATGTAACACGGCCGATCAAGGAACGTGTCACAGCGTATCATACATGACTGCAGGGGACCACTGCCTCCTTTTATTGTGGCAGTGTGTGTTACCTCTGTCTGAGCCGGGCGACAGCTGACAGCTCCGCTCATCTGGCTTCATTTAGGAGCAGCTCAGTTTGACACTGCAGTCTTGAACATGTTTAGCTGAGTGTGAAGAGATTTCCTGTTGTGTGGTGATGAGTAAAACAGTTGTTGACTCCCTCGCTGAGATGCAGAGGACACACACACACACACACACACAGACCTCTTCACAACCAGACAGAGGTCTGCAGAGATGAAGAAACCTATAGATGTGTGCACACAGTTTTTAGTCACATAGACATGGTGATGGAGAGATGTGGTCGCTGACCTTCATGTGTTTATGTCTCATTGAATTAATCACAACACAGGCAGACTGAGCGGCGGTCTGTGTGTGAGAGTCAGTGTCTCCTCTCCTGAAACAAAATTCATTCAAGCGAAGATTAGTTTCCACTTTCCGGCTGCGTTTTGAGTTCTAAAATTCTTTGGCAAAATAAGATTAAAGTGAAAGTCGATCAATTTATTGATGGAAAGAAAATGAAAAGTGAAGCGAATCAGTTCAAACCAGGCCTGTTTTCTGTTTTTTAAGAAACTTAACGATGAGTATTTATTGTTAAAATTTTATTGGTCAAGTCAAAACCTTCTAAAAACCAAATTAATGCGTCACCAGAACTAGACTGGGATTTGACAGAATGCATCAAACTTTGAAGTTTGTTGGTAACTGTGAGATGAACATCGCTGCAGCCAGGAAAACATTTGAGTCACAGATGTTTGTGGTAGCACACACACTGATGAATCTCTGAGTAAAATAAAAAAGATTGTTGGTGATAAATATATTACGAGCTGACTAAGTCTCTGTCTGATATTAAAACTATTATCACGACATTGTATTATTAGGATGACCCTTCATGAAGCCAGTGTGCAGTTCACTGATCTAATTTAGCACTTTAGAGCTTTTTTTTGAAGGTCTTCATCTGATTTAAGGATTAAACAAATAAAAATGTTGATTCACTGTTTCAGGAGTTTATAGTTGCAGATTTCAGTATCCCTGAGAGGAGCACGACGCTGTATAACTGTCTATAAAAGTCTGGACACTCTGCAAAGTCCTGTGCTTTAATCTTTCTGTTCTTGATCTGTCAGTTTTCACCCTCTCTTCCTGCACGCCACTTCAAGTTCTGAGATAGTTTCAGATTGTTTTGCACACAGCGCATCGTTCTGGTCAGACGGATGTGAGGGTTTTCAGCTCGTGTTTCTTGAGGTAGATTTCGAGGTCTGTTGTGGATCATTTGCTCGTCCTTCTGCAGGACATTTGCATCCAGAAGTCGCTCGTATTTTGTGGAATCCACTCTTCCCTCTGTCCGCATCATGTTTCCCAAGCAGAATATTTCCAACTGGAAAAAACTAAATACTGACTTAGTAGTGGCGTGTTTTATAAGTTCATGAAATAAAACAAGACAGGGCGTTACCACTTAAGGACAGGCTCATTCTAACGTCCGTTTGCTGCAGGGGTCGTATTTACTACAAAATGTGTGATTCTCCCAGAGGGGGTCAGACGTTTGCACACAACTCTCTGTTGATGTTGATGACTCAGTTCTTGCATCAGTATCATATTATATGTGAAACACACCAGCTCCTCACCTTCCTTCCTCTCTGTTTTCAGACCTCTGACCCGTCAGAACATTTTAACAGACAGGACTCCCACACTCAGAGCGGCAGCGGCAGCAGAGCGACTCAGTCCCTCAGCTACAGGAACCCCAGCACCGGCTCCTCCTCCACCCATCAGACGCAGACCCGGGGTTTACCGCAGGACGTCGAGGCGCAGCACCGGGCCTCAGATGGAGGGGTGCCCCCTGGTCTCGCCGGCACCCTGGAACACATCATAGGTCAACTGGATATTCTCACTCAGGTGAGCAGAAGATGTGCCAGTCTTTGATGACTAACAGCATGCCCTGTACTTTAGCTGTGGCGCCCACTCACACCGTTCAGAACAAAAGCTTCCTTTACTTTTCAACCTGTGGGCCAGAGATGGTTTCAGCAGCACCGACTGGAAAAACAAGCTTTTCCCTGTTTGGTGCTGCATCAGACGGACACTCATTACATTTCATTATTTCATCAGCAACCAGGAGGGAATCCTTGATACTGTCCGTACTGAGGTCTGTAGATATGCAGCTGTGTCGCAGTGAAAACATGTTAATGCTGTTTGTACCAGGGATGAAACACTGAGGGAAAAATTCAACTTTCTGCATGAAAGTCCATCTTTGTAACACACACACACCCACACACCCCAGTGCAGCAGCGAACTGTCAGCGCTAACACTAAACTGCACTGACACAAACATTTCCTCAGTCATTCATTCATTTACTACTCAGACTAATTTTATTGGACGTGTGTAATGAGGTCCTTAAGGTGCTTTGAGTTATCACAACATAACAGAAATTATTTTCTTACTAAATCATCTAACCTGAAATAATATGCATACATGCCAACTACATTAATGTCATGTGATTCACAGTTTACATGTTATTTATTTTCTTACTCTCGTTCTAATCTTCTAATCTTAATTATGAACTTCCTACACAACAGACGGAAAGACTGTTGTTGTCTTTATCCAACATGTATGTCAAAATATACACACACACTATACACACACACACACCGTGCTGGCTGTGTTTGGTTAGGCTCTGCTCTCAGTGTGAGTGCTCTCGTGTCTGGTGGAGGCCAGACACAGTTTGAAGCCAGAGCAAACCAGAGCCTGCAGGACTAAAAATAGGCCTGTTAACGAAAACAGAGAAGAACAGCGACCAGTAAAGACCCGACGGTCTGCTTCTTATCGCTTTATGTCGTTTTTTTATGTCTGTTTAGCTTAATAGATGTGATCAGTGATGGATATGGATGAACCTGTTGAGGCTCCACTGTTGGCAAACCAAGTGTAAAAGGGAAATTGCTCAGGTCTTTAGCTGAACGAGCTCTCCAGTCTGGAATTAAATGATCTGAAACAATTACAGCTCCGTGTAAAGGTGTTCCTAACACCTACCTCCAGTTTATTCAGAGTCTGTATCTGCTCTGTTAGTTTCCTCTCTGTGTTAGGATGCTGTAAATTGAACTCAACATATTCTGCAGATGATTAAAAGCCATAATCTCCTTATTTCCATGGAAGGTTTTTGTTGTGACACATGTGCAGCTGTGTCAGACACTGGAAAGAATTGCCCGTTTGTTTTATACTTGGTGCATTCCTGGTATAATCTCATTAACTTTTTATTTTTAATGCCAATCCAGATTTTTCAACCAGCCGGGGGAGGGTTTAATTAAAATAGTTTATTTACATTATTTACAATTATCATGTAATTGCCGCGCATTTCATCCAAGTGTTTAGTTTGAGCTTGTTAAAAGAATCACCAAATAATGAATCACCAGATGTGTGATGTTCTGCCAGAAACCGCTCTCAGATGTTTAATCTTAGGGCAACATCTACGATCCAGCTTTCACCAAATACCAGCAGCTTCTTTGTTACTGTACTGAACCGAGGATCTGTGCATGTTTGAATTAGTGCGCTGTATGTTCATTCAAAACCTGTGTGAATACCACATTAGTGCAGGAGTTGGTCAGAGGTATGAAAAGGGAAGAAAAGAAGAGATGAGGAGTGAGGTGAGGAGGAGGGAGGAGGGCTGGTATTTGTGCGTGGTGCAGGGTTTTATCTGGAGGTTGAGAATGTGCCCTAAGGAGAATGCATCATTCATACATGAGAGCTGGCAGCACTCTGCCTCACTCACTGATAGTAAGAGTAAATGCTTAATGACCTTGCAGAGACGCTGCAGAGACACTTCTTGTGTGTCTCAGTCAGAGGTTTCTCTCTGGCTTTTTTCCTTCTTCCTTTCTTGATCAAGTCCAGCATGTGGGAGCGTTTAATATCGGCCCTGGGCAGCCAGGCAGCCTGCTAACCCCTCCCAGGGTGGTGGTGCCAGCTTCTCCCTTTCAAGCCCACTGAATCCGAGTCCTGATCCCAGATGGACCGTCTGCATCTGGTTTTATCCGTCAGGTCTTTTTTTATTAGGTTTCATTCCTCAGTGATAGAAACATGGATGAACTGAAGTTTTCTTTATGAATTATATGAATGCAGATTCCTCACACTTTCAGCAACTTAAAGGTTGTCGTGGAAAACTGTTGTTCTCGCCTCGATGACTCCCAGTTGTGAGGCCCGTCGTGTATCAGGCCGAGCTGTTGTACCAAAGAGACTCAATAAACAACTGATGTTAAAAACCTTCAAATATAAAGCGCTATTTTAATCACACAAGCGCAGTGACGAGTGTAAAGCAGGAGGTCTTGGACGCACAGACTGTGTGGGCAGGTACAGGCGCACCTGCTGTTTTAGTTCTCTTATGTGCAAAATGATCATAAATCCAGTCACATCGTCGTTCTCATCGCACCAAAACATCTGCACCGATCACAGTAACTCGTGACGACAACAGCTCAACAACCAAAGAATCTTTTTTCCCAGGAAATGGCAGAGAGAGCGGCGCGATGTGACCAGACAGCACCAACAAAGCTGCAGACGGAGACAGATGGTGCGGGGATTTTTTTTTTTTAAACAGTTAATTAGTACAATGATGATAGAAGGAAATAATTAAAAAATTGTGTGGTGAGGCAGTTTATACGATCGCATTAATCTGGTGCAATTTTAATTCTACTAAACTGTCACATCGTATCTGCCACCTGTTTGGGCCTCTCCTCCCACCTGGTCGCACAGTTAGTGTGCGCTGCGTTTGGCATCAAAACACCACGCAGACGGGCAAAGTGAGCTTCAAGATCAGGAAAATACCAAACCGTCGAGTGTCTGTTGCGCTGGTTGTTGAAAAAATCAGGCCTGAAAATATGAGACATAAAAAAGCGAGGCAGAAAGTCTAATTACAAGAGAAAAACACTACAAATAAAGAGATGAAATGACAGTGTGTGTGTACATTTTATCAGTGAGTTCAAAGGAAACCTTGAGATTCCCTCTGAGCTAATGAATGAGACGTGAGACTGAGGAATCTCAGGCTAACGTTGAGAGATAATGCAGCAGGTAGCACACTGAGAACAGGCCATGACACATTCATCACCACCTGATCTGCTGCTTTATACACAGTGTAGTTCAGACCTCCAGTAGTTAGATATGATCTGCATTATGTTGAGGCACAGATGTAACAACTCCATCAGACCACTGGAACTTAAAATAGTTATGTAATAGACTATAATGCTCAGGAAACTGTCAGTGAAGCACAAAATCAGCTGCTTATTGCCGAGGCCTCTCTCAAACCCCAAAGTCTAATTTGCTTAAAATAGAGTGAAATATTTGGCGACGTGCCTGATAGAGGCAAAGTGAACCCATGATACCTGTTATTTCCTAAAAATACAGACGACATAAAACGTCTCTATCCTACAAAAGGTGCTCGTTTTTTTAAACGAGAAACGAGCTAACACCCTCGTTCTAATTTCTCTTCAGCTCTGGTTAATATGGAGGCTTAAATTACTGCCGCCCATCCTCTGGAGATCAGGCTGACTAAGCAACATTATTTATTTCTGCGCTATATTCCTGCTCCCTTTTATAAGTCTATTCCGCAGCATTATTTTTCACTATTACAGCTCTTTGTAACTCTAATAGACGAGGAGACTGAGAGGGAAGATGATGAATTATTCAACATTAGACTGAATCTTCCAAAGCCACAGTTTGCTGTGTTAGCTGCTTTTCACTTGTCTCCCCTCCCTCCCCTCTCTCTTTTCCATCTCCCTCTGTCTTATAATTCATCACTCTTACACGTCCTCTCGCACTGAGCTGCAGTCCTCTTCTTTCACACTCTCCCTCTTAATTACGAAGAATCCTGAATGAACAATCGCTCAGTTTCATTTACTAATTCAAGTGCAGCAGCTCCCTCTCCTCCTCAATAGCCCGTTAAACATTAGTTTACTAAAGAAGATTTAATGAATTTTGAAGAAACTGTAACAGCAAGTGTTGTATTGAATCAGCATTTGCCTCGCGCTGTAATTCCCCCAAACTACCAGAGTATCCAACCACAGTTCAGCTGCAAGTGGAGTTACAAGGAACATTAGGAGAAAGAGAAAGAAACATCTTTCACCACGTTTCCTCACAGCTGTTTCTTAGAAATTCTTTCACCAGTTTCTGTGATTAAAGTGCAAGTTCTTGATTTTTACAAACCACTAAACTGCTCACTAACCGAACGCTCTTTGAAGAATTGTGAAATTTTCACCACAGAGTTTCAGATTTTAAGAAACTTGAAGAGCTCTCTGATCAGTGTGTTTATAGTCGCGCTGTGGGAGAATGAAACCCTTTCTCTTAAAATGGCTCCCAGGCCAGTTGATTTACTTTTTCTCTGAGCTGTAGTGAAACAAAGAAAGAAGTGACAATAATCCTGCAACATGCGTTAAGATGTATCTTACTGTAAATACTGTAAATTTTAAAATCTGTTAATGACTCGTTAAAAATATGCAGAACAGAGGCTGGGTCTGTATGTAGGCCAGTATCTGCATATTTTAATAATATTGGTATCAGTGTTTATGTCGACTGATGAGCAGAAAGAAACCGCAGTCAACAGAAAATTAATACACAACATTTGTAACTTGTTCTGTTTTTTATGAATATAAACTGAATGTCTTTAGCTTCTGGACTGTTAGTCGTTCAAAACAAGAAGTTTATTCTGAGGTTTTATAGACCAAACGTTTTATCAGTTAACTGTGGAAATAATGGCCAGATGAACTGATAATAAAGATGATTTTTAGCTTCAGTCCCACCATAGTTTGCAGCAACTGACAAGTTTATTTTTCATTCAGTGCAAACTCTGACATCAGTTCTTTAAAAAACAAATTTTTACAAAAATGTTTGTTTTTGTTGAGTGTTTATATAAATAAATAAAACAATGTCATAATAATGTATCATCATCATTTAAAAAAAAACTTATAGTGGAAAATGTTTAGAGTCACCTCATGTCTTAGTGATGCCTTCACTCATTCATTTCAGCCCGTACTTGCTAATGCTATGCTAACAGGCTAACATTAGCCTCAGGCCTCCTCTGCTTTACAGCTACCTACTAATATAATTGATGTTTGTACGTGAGTTGTTTTTTTTTTTTCATAGTAAATCATCAGCTCCACGGTGTTCATCAGATGATGATGGAGCTCACATCAGTTAGCTTGATCCAGAGAGAAGAACTGACGCTGCCGCCTCTCACCAGCACCAGCTCGTCTTCCTTTGACTTTCAGACCATTGTAGCGTGGATCATACCAAAGCTATGAGGACAGTAACGCTCAGGGCGATGGAGAGTATAATGTGTTCTGGAGAGAAAAGAAAAACAGCTCGCTCTATTTTTAGCAGCATAAAGATTTGGTTTCTACTCCAGATGAAAACTATAGGCCCGTATAATATTGCTGCTGCCTGGGGACACGTGCAGGATCACACACACACACAGCAGCAGCAGTGGCTGGCTGAGCTGAGGACTGGGTAGCCATATCAGGTTGGTAAGATAAACAGGGGAGTATTGATCTAGAAAACAGAGACAGGCAGAGAGGAGGAGAGAAAGAGGAAATATAAACCCTTTCTCTCACATGATGCATGAAATAGCAGGAGATGCTATCGAGCCTGATGACCCAAAAGAAAACACCACGCGCCCACACGCTGTTGAACTCGTTGGCGTGCGATGCGTATGTTGGGCTGTGAGATTATCGGAGAGATTCGGCCATCTTTGTCAGTTCCTTTGTGATTACGTGTTGGAAATGATGAAGAACGATGAGGTTGAATGATCAGATCAAGATCCTCTGCAGTGTTTAAATGCTTTGCAGTCATTTCCCAGGAAACCTGAGTTTACATGATTGTTTTTGATAATCTATCAAGAGCTGAAGTGAAAGAACAACTTCTGGTTTCTGTTTGCTCAAATGCCACTGACATTTGGAGGACAGCAGTGTGTAAACATTTTATAGTAAACCCTGACCCCAGAGTGATGAAGGAAAGACTCAGTAAGTTAGAAAAGTGGATCGACTGGTTTAGTGTTTTTGGTGAAGCTGAACTGTAAATGTCAAAATGAAACTGAATGATTGAGAGTGAGGGGAAAAAGAGTGTCAGTCTGTTTATGATAAGATAATTTGGTTAGAATAACCACTGACAGTTAATCAGCCTGGAAACCAGACCAGTCAGCGAGTCCATGTTTTTCATTAACAGCCAAGATGGCAGCCTCTGATGTGACATTAACAAATGAACTGAACAGAAGATCTTCTCTAAAAGAAGAATAAACAACTGCACTAACAGTGTTTGGCGAGTTGTCGCTCAGCGCTGCGTCACACGTTTCATTGCTCTGATTGGCTGTAGGTTTGTCCAGTGGCATTCTGGCCTGTGACCGTTGATTTCAGACACATTCACGAGGCTGCAGTGGAGTTTGAGTGTTTGTACGTCCTCTGATTTTGTTGCTTTTAACTCTTTTACGTCTCTGTTTGTACTTCATCTTTTCCACGACGACATAAACACATGCTTTGGTCGTCGTCTCATCAAACAAATAGGTCTTTAGAGATTCTGCAGAGCAAGGGCAGAATAATACTGAAGAAAGTGAAGTTTCATTTTTCATCTTCTTAGCTAATCAAGTAATCTTAAGAAAAAGAACAATGAATATTTGCGACGAAGATTTTTTCAGTAGATTATGTGATTATAAGCAGTGTCCTGATTGTATCAAGTGACCATTAAAGGACGGTGAGAGAGAGACGTTCCTGGAACAGAAATGAAATCAGAGATGGTGAGAAAGCGTACCATCAAGATCATATTATAAGAGGTACATATCCTATTATAGCTTTGAGTTACCCACTGTGTCGTTTTAATGAATTAACCCATTATCAGATTATTTTTCAATGAAACAGTTTTACACCTGAAAGCTTGAGAGAGTCGACCCCGTCTGAGGGAACTGGTTTGTTTCTTCGTGTCCTCCACATGTCTCTAATACACAGCTGGTTATATTTTGATGAATGCTCGAGGAGTGACTCATCTCTCCGCTGCTTTCTAGCAATTTCAAAATTACCCTCGCTGGCACAAGGAGAGACATAAAATTACAGGTCGAGACACGTTGACATATCTTCCTCTCACCAGCCCAGATCTGGAGAGTCTCATCTATCAGGGGGTTGACGTGTTTACTGTTCGATTGTTCCTGCCTTTAACCAAATTTTTGTTGCCAAGCAGTGCTGTCCAGAGCTGCACAGGCCCCTGTGTTTGTCACCAGGCAACATCAGCTCAGTAAACAATTATGTCAGAGATGCAGAGGGAACTGCTGCTACTTTAGTGTTTCCAGAAGACTCATTCAGATTACTGTCAACTTTTTTTGTAAAATGAGTTGTCTAATACAACTTCCCAGAAGTCAGTTTGTCATCTTCATGAAGACATTTTCACATTCCTTTATTACGTAGTGAGTAGTAAATTAAAAGTAGAAAATTTGTTTTATGTGTTTGTGAGGAGCAAAACGCCAAGGACGCATCAGTGAATCATCACTTTAGACCCATGTCCCTGTTTATCATGTTGGCTGCATAATTATAATTATAAACCAAGGCGAGTTTATCTGAGGACGTTTAAAGTGCTTTAAATACAGATACAAATAAGAGGACAGGAATTCATCTACGGCGCAGTTACACTTAATTCAATAAAAGAAAAATAAAGGGCAATGGAAGAAATGGATTCATCAAAGATACGAGAAAAGGTTTAATTAAATTAGGAAGTGACTGATGAGGTGCATTTATCATAAAACTGTTTACACGATCAACCTTTAAAAGAACATACAGTGAAAAAAGTATGATGATACCAACCAGAGAGAATAGTTTGATCCTTTTTTTGTTGTTCTCTACGAGTGTCATGAACATCTTTATAAAATGGAGGATTGGTCTTGGACTTTAAGTTGCAACCCTGCAGCAGGACATCTAATTATATAAATATATATAAACATTTAATCATAATAAATAGTTTATAACTCACTGTAATGTAGCAGATATAAGTTTATTAATATATTTGTAACAGCTCTAACTCCTCCTGGAGGCTTAATGGCTGCTAATAACAACATTACAGTGTGTTGCAAACTCTGTATTGCAAAACAGGAGGACTCATCATCAGGATCTCAGTTCCTGGTATTCAACCCTAGTTTTGATTCCAAGTACTGTTACCTGACTTGTTCTTAAACATCTAAGGAACTCTGACTCATTTTTATATTTCACAAGACTTTCCAAAAAGATGCCTCAAAGCAGCAGCATTCAAAAAAACTTTTTTATAACCATTACTGGAAGCTAGTGTTCAGACTGAGACGTTGTAGTAATGTGCTCCTGGTCCCTGAAGGCATGAATCAGTTTGACTGATCGTACGTTAAAAGCGAAACAGCATTAACAGGAATAACAACAACAGACAAAAAGGAACAAAAGCAGAGACAAACAGGAAAGACAACAGTGGACTCATCATGCTAACAGCGTTTAACAAGTTTATCTGGACATGAATCCTCTGATTTGTTTTAAATGATAAAAGGCTCCGTCCTGGAGGAGTCCACTCTCTCTCCTCAGCGATCTGTTCATCCAGGTGAAGATCACACCTGGAGGCTCCCCTGATTAACAGGCACACAGAGCTCAAACGTACCAGCACAGATACACAACAAACGCCGTCGCTGTTGGGAGGATGCTGAGAGGAAAAGTATGTCGCGCTGTGATCTCACTACCCACACGCGCCCCGTCCTGTGTCGGAAAAGCGACTTTCTTGTATTCTGTTGTGTGTGTAAGTGTGTTTATGCAACCGTGTGCGAGAGAGAGAACAAGAGAGAGTGCGTGCCAGACACAGAGACTCTGCTGTTTTCGGCTCAGGCAGCAGATCTCTCCACGATAATCAGCTGGATTGTCTTGCACGCACAACATCTGTCTCAAACGCACACAAACTGCCTCTTTCACACACACAAACACAGCCATTATATAGTCATTACTGTCAGGCTGATGCTGTACAGCCCTCTCTAACATGCTCCGTCTCTCTCATCCATCTCCTTCCTTCCCCTCCTTTTGTCTCGGTCCTCTCCTCCATCGTCCTCTCTCTCTCCTCCTTTTCCCTCCTCCAGACGGTGTCGATCTTGGAGCAGCGGCTGACGCTGACAGAGGACAAGCTCAAGGAGTGTCTGGAGAATCAGATGGAGATCGGCCTGCACCTCCAGAGACGAGACGAGGCCTAAAGATGGCGGCTGGCAAAACAGGTTGAGCTGCGGTGTGACGGGAAATGGGGTCACATCAACACCAGAAACACAAACCCACGTCACTGTGGTTAGATCGCAATAAAATGCTCGGTCCTACACACACAGCTGCGCGTTCACACATTCAACAAGGACTTGACCTGAACCATTTTCCTGACTGGACTTTAAACGCACCCTGAGCCTTACTGCTGATGGTTATTTTACAAAGAGAGATCAGAAGTGAAGGAGGTGAATATTAGAGAAGTTGTGCTGAGAGCGCAGTCGCTTTTTCTGCTGACGAAGGACCTGCTGCTACCAGTCACTCTGTGTGTGTGTGTGTGTGTGTGTGTGTGTGTATACACAACGGCTGCCTGTACAAATGTGTACACACATGCAGGAGACTTTCATACTCGCCTGTGCACCGCGCACGTGTTTGTTTTTCTGTTTGTGTGTGTGCAGGCTGGCACAGAACAGCATCAGTTAAATGCTCTCTTTTTAATTGAAAAGCACATACGCTGTATAACGTGCACACAAACAAAATGTCCACAGGGCACAGCCGTCGTTTTAGCAGCACTCAGACCAATGCATTAATTTTAAATTGGAGACAGAGGCTCATTGAAAAACTCATTAAAATAGGAACCTTTTTTTTATTATCAGGCTCGTTTTGACCTTATTCAATCTGTCGCCTGCAGATACTGTTTTTTTTTGTTCTTCTTCCATCATAAGTAAAAGTCCAGACAGTTTTAAATTAATCAAACAGTTACTGCAGAGTTAATACAGTGCCTTTATTTTGTCTTACACGAAGGAACTTGATTTAATTGGTGCAGTTTTCTTGTTGTTTTTGTTCTGTATTTTTCTTACTGTCAACAAAAGAGCAAAACCAACAATTAATTCATCCTCATCACGAGTCACAGTGAAGCTGAAGCCTGGTTTATCTCCTCTGTGTTAGACCTCTGCCCTTGGTGACACGTCTCTACGTTACAGAGGCACTGAAGTTTGTTTTGAGTCATTACCACAGATATTGTCTTGCTCGTTAGTGCAGATACTGACCTTATTAGACCGTGATGAAACCGATCCACATTAAATACAGTTTGTTTGTCAGTTTGCAGTGACAACTCAGTCTTTAGTGCGAGGGACAAAAAAAATAGTCCCCAACAAACACACTCTTTGCTTTATTATGAGTAAAGAAGAAGCAGTGTCCATCTGTTTTGGGATTTGAATATTATTCTATGAAGGAGAACATGTAGGAAACCATATATTTGTGACCAGGAACAAACCGGCAGACAGGTTAGGTGAGTCTGAAAGTCCCGAGACGGATTTACACATTGTTGGTTTTGGCCTTCTCATGTGATTTGTTGACAGTGAAGAAAATATTGAGGGTAATGTCATCCTCACACTGTCTCCTTCAGAGTAATGGTGCTTTTGCTTTGGCTCTGAGTTAGAGTTTTTTTACCCGGTGAGTGCAGAGCGCCTGGTTGTAATTACTGCAGTTTGAAAGATAAGCGTCTTGTTCCGTCCCTTTACATCCTGTGTCTGAAACTTTTATACGCTGAAAGTAACTTATTGTGTACCTTTTTAATAAATGTTTTCAGTTTCTTATCTCTGACTTGAAATTAGTTGATAAAACGAGTCCGGTTCCTCTTCCATAACATGGAGCTTTGTTTGCGTATCGAGTGAGAGAGAGTTTATTTTCAGAAGCGTTGCCAAAACGATGAGGTCACCGTTTCTCTTCCTCTCTGATCAGTCCACAGAACCCGAGCAGTAACCCGAGAAATCACGGCTTCCCTGTCTTTATTGTCCTCAGCAGAAACGTTAAGGTGATGATACCTGAGCCGCGTCATCCGTCGATGACGGCGAGCGGTTTTCAACCCTTTCTCGGCCAGATTCTGAGTGATGATTTATTACAAAAGCGTGGGGGTGGCAGCTAAGCACGCCGGCCCTGCTTGTGTCCAAAATCCTTATGTTTCACCCCCTGAGTAATTTACGTAACCTGACCACTGATGCTGGATCAGTACTTTTATTTTTAGAAGCTTCAATGAAAATGAGCCCGAGGCTGCGCTCAGACGCACGCTGTGACTTCAACAGTTAAACCATAAAAGAACGACTCATTCACTTGAGTGTCTTTTATTTTTTTATTTTACACAGTGGTAATATGTTTACATACTGAAGTAAGGAGTCATACTGAGTCCTGTTGTGGAGGCCTCGGTCGCTCTCAGGGAACAGTGTGGCGTCATTAAAAAGGGGGGAAAAATATTAATGACTGTTTCTTTAAGACCCAGCTCAGGCTCCGCACTGATGGAAAAAGAAGAAAAACAAAACCGGAATTCTGGAGCTGTGCTGCCGGGCCCACGCTCTTCCTTCCTGTCTGGGGCCCGTGGACACACACACACACACACACACACACACACACACACACTTAGACACTCATGCCAGAGAAAACGGTTCCCTTTACTATGGGCCTCAACCAGACGGCCTGCCAGGAGCTGTAGCAGAGAGGAGGGGCTGAAAGAGTGGGTTCAATAACTGCTAAGCTTGACTCTGTTTGTGTGTGTGTGTGTGTGTGTGTGTGTGTGTGCACGCTCTCGTATGTCTGTCTTTCAGAGGACCAGATTTAGTTTTAGTCCATGGGAGAAGTGTTTTTATAAAGTCAGTCAGCCGTTTTCACCGTTCAGAGTTTAGATGTAACTAAGTACATTCTATGTAGGTGTAGTTTTGAGGTACATTTCACTTTATTTATATATAATCAACTAACTATGATGCATTGTTATGGTCTATGTTACCCCGCTGTATGTAAAGTTTTACCAGCTTTACCAGCTGCAGCATCATTAGTAATGTTTACACATTAATGCATCAATAATTCAAACTGAATAATATAATATAGATCAGTCTAAAATGGGCTGTTCACCTTTTGCTTTTGGTGCAGTATTTCTACTTTTACTTCAGTGCGATATGACGTCATTTTTACAGTTTGCTGGGATTTTAAAGGCAAAGCTGTTAATCAAGGAAATAAGGGGCAGATTGTTCCAGCTCTTTCAGCCCATTCAGGTTTGGCTGTGGTTATCTTCAGCTTCCTCATTCATCTGAATGAGGCCAGTCTGGTGACACAACAGGGCATCTGGGAAAAAAAGTTGAACCTGACTCAACTTTTGTCGCAACGTGATGTGAAGACACTGTGCTGGCTAGTTAAACAGACACAAACACACATCGTAGATTATTCTGTAACGTGACATTCTGACGTTTACCTCCTGTTTTAAAATCCTAAAATCACCGGTACCTGAAGCAACAAACTCCCCCCAGAGCAGCCCACTGACGGCTGGGGTTAGAGATTTACAGGTGATGGTTGGGTCAGAGAAGGTCCTCACAAGTATAACTGTACAAATGTGTGTGTCTGTGTGTGTGTGTGTGTGTGTGTGTGTGTGTGCGCATCAGAAAGAAAAAAAAGAAAAGAGAAGTTGGAGAGCGAGCCTCTGTAATATGTAGCCCATGTGTGGCCCACAAGTGTGTGTGTGTGTGTGTGTGTGTGTGGGAGGGGGTTGGTAATCCTATGAGGAGAACATCTGGATATGTTTTTCCTGGTGTGCTGTGGTTGCTGCCACTGCCTGCCTGTGTGTGTGTGTGTGTGTGTGTGTGTGTTGTAGTGTTTCTGTAGTTCAGTGTGTCAGGCCTTTGTACTCTCTCGCTCTTCTCGGCGTTTTGTTTCCTCAGACATTTTGTCGTATTCTGACAGATTTATCGAGATGATACGCGGCCGCTCGGACGGCAGAGCGGCTGCAGCAGGTGGAGGCTGCGCTGCCGTACATAGTTTCACTGTGGCTGAAAAACAGGCAGTTTTCCCAAAACATCCACTGCCAGTGTGTATTCTTAGAACTACACGATGTACTAGTCTGTGATATAAATTGCCTTTGCTGACCAGAACACTTAAATGATCATCTCATCAGTGTGGTGGTAGTGCTTTTAGGTACTTTTTGTACTTTCTGTAGTTCTAGGAAACAAACGAGAGGCGGTCTGTGGATACAAAATACACAGAACAGTTTTGAGGAACCGCTGTAAAATAACATAGAATAACCCCGGCGTTTGGAAACTATAGGCTGTGATGTACAAGAGTTTCCAGTGAGTCACTGCAAGGTCAGACGTTGGTGCATAGGTGTGCATTTTAAAGAGTGTTCAAAGGAACATGAGCTAACAAATGCATCAGAGGAAGCCACGTCGGTTTTGTCCAATTTTCCAGTGCGTTAATGTTAAAAAAAAAAAGTAGAATTATTTTATCCAGAACCAGAACACAGCTTAAACAAACTAATAAATACTGGTTAATGTGCAGGCAGCTTAATAATGTCCCACTTCTGAAGCAGTGTTTGCAACAGTTCAGTGTTAAATCGCAGAGACAGAGCACCTAACCCCACTAACAATAAAACATTAATACACTTTTATAATGTAAAACATTTAAGAGCAGAGATGCTACTTCAAAAACTAAAGTCACTTTATTCAGAATGTGGCTGTTGTTTAGACCAGAAGATCCCAAACTGACTAAATGCTAAAATGTGGTGATGAATGACCTGATACCTCAAATAATTAAAGATCAGTTGCTGCTTCTGAAGGTGTGACAGGGAATGTGGATGAGGAATAATACAGCAAAGGAGTAAGAAGTTTTATTCTGTTCAAGTCTACTGAACCATTTCTTGGGAGAAACCTTGACATGGTGTTTACATTATTTTATTATCCACCACCTGTTTGAATGTTATGCATGTGGATGTTGGGGAAATCCATCTCTGAGTTTACAAACCTGGACTAGTGACAGAGTACAGGTGCACGACTTCACTGAAGTCTTTATAGTTTTGTCACAGAAAAGTTTAAATGAGGAGAAACGTGTTTGAGCCTCCGTCCCGTCATGTCCTCTCTGACCACTGCTGGATTTTGGCAAAACTCCCCTGTGCCTCATTTCCTGCTTCACCCCTCACCCCCTCCCCCCACTCCTCATCGCCTCCCACTCCCTCCCCCTCTGAGACTGAGCCGTGCTTGTCGGCAGTGGCTGAGGTTTGGCGCTCTGCTCCTCCAGCCCACGCTTCGAGCTTCTGCTCCAAAACCATCTTTTCCATTCGATCCCAATGGGAGTGAATGGATGGAGGGAGTGAGGTTTCTTTCTTTTTTTTCTTCTCCCCCCTCGGTTGTAAGACGATACAACAAAAAAAGGTTTTTAATCTCGTTGACCAACTAGCCTGAAGCCGCACTTTGTCTAAAAAGCAATTCCAGCTGCCCTCTTATCAGCAGCAGATCTCTGGATTCATCTCAGTGGGCAAAAACTTCACTTTGTTCACATCCGTCTCGGCAAAGATTTTCATTCTATACACATCTATAATTTGGTTTTACTAAATATATAGTTAGTACCACTTCAATTCTGAGAAAAAGTCCTCACAGCAGAACATGAAACTTTAGTTCAGCGGTACAACTTAAATCCTCCAAGGTCAGCACACATGCTCAGGTAACACAAATAAAACCAGCTCCTACACACTTCAAGGTGTGTAAATGTGAAAACTGATGACCTACTTTACAACGCCCAACCCATAAAACAAACCGGGTGATAACTCGAGAACACCTGCCCGCTTCTCAAAGCCTCGCCTCACCTTAACCTCACCTGCCTCTCTAAAGGTCGACCACTCTGACACATGCCCACGATATTTAAGGCGGACTTTAACCAGAAATATAACACAGAGCTGCAGCTGAACCGAGCTCATTTCTGGGGTAAAACTTTTATAAGGCTTGCGTAACAATGCCACAGCTATGTCATGAAAACTGCAGGGAAGAGGAAAAGATTTCAGATGTGTGGCTGTGTGATCAGCTGATATAATTTACAGGAGACAAATACCGCACTAAATCCCTTCATTACTTCTTAAAGTAATGAAGGGATTTTTTACATATGTCACATTTAAAGATCTTTAGTCTCAGAAAAATGAGAATTCACCTTCAAAACACCATTTCTGTGGATTTACACTGTGAAGATACAACGCTATCGTCTTACCGTGCTGTGGTTGTAATAAGATCTCTCAAGGAGCAACAACTTTAAAGTGACTGAAGCTGAAACGATGAGTTGGTAAATTGTCAATCAACAGAAAATTAATTAACTTTGATTAATCACTGAAGTCTGTTTTCCAATAGTCTGTCGAACATTCATTAGTTCCACCTTCTCAGCTGTGAGGATTTGCTTTGTCGGATGTGATCGGCTGTTTGTGATTTAGCTGTTGACTGAGCAAAACAAGCAATCTGAAGACGTGGACTCTGGGAAATTATGACGAGTATTTGTAACTATTTTCTGACATTTTCAGGACAGAATTTTTGCATATAAATCAGGAACGTTCATTATTACCTCTCAAACCATAAGACTTCAG
This sequence comes from Lates calcarifer, assembly GCF_001640805.2. Taxonomy (NCBI): domain Eukaryota; kingdom Metazoa; phylum Chordata; class Actinopteri; family Centropomidae; genus Lates; species Lates calcarifer. Next base: position 25,792,558 of record NC_066844.1, on the reverse strand, counting down.
GACCTTTCACTCTTTGTGACCTGCTACATATATGTTTATCTTAGTTCCACAAATAAATGCTCATTAGACGAGTCCTGTAGCTGTAACCAAACACAACAAATGATTTGTCACGTTCACATACAGTCTGACAGTCAGATGTTTCACTGTGTATAAACCTTAACCTGGTGGATTAATGTGTTGATGCGAGTCACCTCCTGCGCAGGAAAGTGAAACTCTGGAGGAGATCCGACAGATCGTTCGAGTTATTCGTCCACCTTTGACCATCTGTCTTTACGGCCCGGCCTCTCAGCTGTCATAGTGATATAATGGGGTGAGGCTGAAGGTGTGTGTGAGTGTGTGAGAGAGCGAGGTGAGGACTGAGTTAACACACGATGACTCACCTTGGTGCTTTTACAATCTTGCCTACATAGGAACAGTGTGTTTGCTCTGCAGGTTGTTAGATACAGTGGGCGGGGTGTAGAGTACAGGTGGTTTTAAAAAAAGATTTAACAATCAAATATAATGAGTGGCACAGAATTAATGCTGCTTTTGTCACGTCGGCTCAGTGATTTATTAAACACTCACTTGGACTGTGATCAAAACCAGCTGAATGTGTTTCCTGGAGCTGATCCCGCAGCTCAGTGATGTTAAGGACAGGTTGGGTGACTTCGTTTTAGGACAGATTTCTACCTTTAACTCTTTGACGGACCCTAAATCAAAGAGGTACTTTCCCAGTTCCTGATCACTTACCGCCCTGTGATAACTTTGTCTCTCAACAATGATACACCTACAACTAATTTACCTCAGCAAACACAGTCTGAGGTGACTCAAAGCACGTGATAAGACCTACGGAAAAATTACCACAGCTATAGATTCCGTCTTTTCAGGAAGGTGTTCGTAGTGTTGCTCTCGGTTAGCATCGCCCTGGTTCACCTAACAAAAAGCTAGTTGAATTTTTCCATTTGTTTTTGGATTGTTGCAGAAAAGAAGCTGTGATCAACAAACGTTTAAGACACTTTAATGTTTTGTTCTGCAAAAACATCACTCTGATGATTTGATGTCGTCTCCACCACTAAGCTTCCAACCTCTAACTTCATTTAGCTCTGAGCTCTTCTCAAACCACAATCTTTTCAGATTTGACGTAGTTTTAACGAGTGCTTTAGTACAGCAGCAACATACACGACTCAGAACCTGGTCTCCATTGTCTGAGTCCTGTGCTTCGTCAGGGCCGACCGTCGACCCGTGACCTCCTCCCTGTGACCGCTGTGAAGTGTAAGGCCGTCGGTAAACTTCACACAAAGTCCCTCAGAAAAAAACCCACAGTCATTAATCATTGATTACTGCTAGAGCGAGGAGATTTCATCCAGATGTCCATCAGTATAAACCAATGTTCATCATCGTCACTCAGTCAGCTCCTCTTCCAATCCGTTCTCCATCTGTCTCTCACAGTCGGCCTCTACATCTCGCCATCTCTTTCTGTCTTTTTCTGGTCCTGAATAATGAGTTCAGTTGAGAAACATCTCTGTGGCTCAGGATTCACAGCGTAAGCATGCGTTCACTGCTCTACAACAGACACACACTCTATAAACAACTTAAACACACACCTCCACACCTGGACCTTCTCTGAGATCCCTAAAAAATTCATCGCAGCCGGCGCTCGCACACTTCCACCCAAAGACATCAGCATCAACACTGGCTCACTTTTTACTTGTGCGCTCCACCAGTTCACCCGATGATCTCATCCCAGATGTTTGAGCAGCTGTCTTTGAGACAGCGTTCGGTTATTTTATGACATTTGTCCAGCGTGTTAGCTGGCTCTGGATGTTCAGGACAGGTAGCTACATACACCTGCGAAATGCTCGGTCACATTTTTTAATTTTTGCATCGTCTAAAACCTCACCGCAGAAATATAAGTGTGATAACATAATAATTTAGATTGTTGTTTCAGTTCTGTTGTCACCTCTTGCTTCTTGAACCTTTGTAAAGACAGAAAATGATGATTTAAATCAGTCACTGGACTGAACCTAGGCTGAAATTTCCTCCTGAAAACCTCAATAATAGTGATAATTTTACCAGTAACCATTAACTCAGTCTGAGTGTCTGCACACGTCTGATTATTCAGCAGATACAAATCACAGAGCAGCCGAACAGAAGCAGGCAGAGTCGCTTAATACATTTTCCAGGCCTGGTTTTTTTTTTTTAACGAGTTGTCGACCTGCATGTTTGGGGGCAAAGGAAACAGCAGAGGAAATGCCAGCGTTAGCGTGGGAGAGGGGTGGACACCTCACTCCATCACTGAGGTGAGTGGGTTTAAACCACAGTCTGCCTTAAAGAGACCTCAGATAGAAACACTGAAACAAGAAGCAGCTTAGAGCCAAGTTGGTATTTTCCCCAGTTTTCTTCTGGAAGAGTTTACACTGTCATCGTGCTGAGAGTGAAACATATTTGGATAATAAAAGACAGGGCAGGAGATAAAAGTTATTTAATTATTTTATCAAGGTGAAGCACAGCAAATCCTGTCTAATCAGGATGAGTCTGAGCTACAAATGTCTTCCTGAGCGAGTAAAGTTCAGTCTTGTGAACATGAAGTTTAAATCTCTGCAGAGGCCTGAAACGAGAACATTTTAATCTGGGGAGAAAAAAAAAGGTTTGGAGCTGTTCCACTGACAATGAATGGGAGACTTTTTCTGAATACTGGATTCAACCCAGGGTGATTTTCCAGGGATATGGGCAGATCTTCTGGTTCAGAAATCATCAATTTAATGCTTTTCATAGGAAAGAAAGCCCGGACGAGTCCACAAAGATCAGATAATCCTCCTATTCACTGTCGGAAGTGCACAGATATTCATCAAGCTGAACGGAAATTTGAATTCTCCTCGCTTTTTTGTGTAGGGAAATATAAATTACAACAATACTGCAGTTATTATGTGTATTTGCTGCAGGGAGATGTACTGTTAGATTCTTCTGATCGGAGCACGTCACAGCTCTGTGCAGCCTACGAACACTGATACAAACATTTCAGATGCTAAAATCGAAGGTTTTAACTTCTAACAGCCAGTTTGCAATTTGTTTCTACAATATAGGAAGAAATCTTGAGGATGATCCCTTTGTTTTTTCATAAAAACGGATGAAATAAATGCTAAATGAGAGATTGCTGAAGGAACAGATGATTCACATCATGACTTCAGCTCGTCTAGCGATCATTAGCCGTCTGTCCTTCAGGGGTTTAGTTATGGTCACGTTCACTGTGTCTCAATTTGCTATTTTCCTGTTTTTGGCGCCCGTTCACACAGATATTAAATTACCACATAGTCGTCACTAACACAGAGGGCACTATCACACTATCACAAATAAATAAACCTAAAACTTTATTTGGTAATTATGACTTTAACTAAATAAGTGCACGAGTGAAAAAACACTTTATATTCACAGATTTCTCAACAAAAACTGTAATTTCAGTTTCAGTTTGACTTTAAGTTCAGGACACAGTCGAGCTGACAGTCTGAGAAACTTCAGGTGATGCATGAGGTGATTTTCAGGACGGATTTTCACTTCACTTACAGTGTAGTAGAACAGCAGACTTCGTCCTGAGAGACAAAAACTTCTCTCCACCTCCCAAAAAATCTTCCCATTATAAGATTTATCTCGTGTTTTTAGGTTCTGCATGGAGCTGCGTAATATTTTTGGTATGTGGCTTTTCATTCAGAGAAACAGCACTTCATAAAGGCGGGGGAGCTCGCTCTCAGGTCTGGATTTACAAATGGGACTCTGGGCTCATCTCAACACCCCGCTTCAGAAAATTACATTACCATTCTGGAGTATAGATTTAAGGTGGAATTAAGGGCTCTTCCATCTGGCAGGAGGTTTTTTTTCCACCAGTGAAGGATGGCAGATTCATATATTGCTTTTCTGTTTGAATAGATTCCACTGCACAGTCGTTATTTCTGTGTGGCCGCGCTTCATATTTCATTTCAATATAAGAACAATAAAGCTGATTAAAACACCTCAGAGCAGCGGAGTATGGAGGAGGGCAGTTTTCTTAAAACCTGACATTTTGAAAACAGTCTATAGACGTATTGTGATACAGGAAATATGATGAGAGGCTCTGTGCTTTCCAAAATTTCAGATTAAAGGCCGTTGATTCATGTATGAGCAAGTAGGCTCACAATGGCGGGTAAAGCTGAGGATGAGCTCATGTCTCTTGTCGCTCAGATAGTGGTGAATACATCCTAATCTCCTAATCATAAGCTTATTTGTCTTATTCTGCTTTTGTTGTGTAACTCATCCTGCTCTGCACCGCCGACATTTATGAAGAAACACAAGTTAAAGACGATGAATATTTATTCGTTCAGTCAGGGACACTCAGGGATGGAGCTCAGATCTGATCCGAATCAAAATGTGATGATTGTTTTCTTACGTTTCCGGGAGTTTTTGAGTCTCAATAAATAAGTAAAAATGGTGGACGTGACCTCTGATGGAGATGATGTTAGTGTTTCTGTTGTGCCACTGAGGCACCAGTATAACGCTGCTTCTTCAAAAACCAGCTTCAGCTTTTAAAGTCTTTGTGTCACGTTGTCGTCTTTCCTCCGGTCAGCTTCACGGTCTCGTCCTCTCACGGAGTTTTCGATGCACAGCTCTTCCAGCAGCGACGCTTGTTCATTGTTTTGGTACATTTTTGAAACATGAGAGTGCTGCAGATGAATAATGTCAGTGGATGAAATGTGTCTGCTTGAATCGGTTTTACTGGTATACTGAAGGGCTCTGATTCACCATGCATTCATCACACAATCTGTCAAACCCCAGAATTTACAGGACAAAGACGCTGCTATCGCTCCGTCTGTTGGTGCCTTTTTATAAAAACTAACTGGTAGAGCTACACTCCTCAGTCGTCAGAGTTTTAAAATAAGTGATGATAGTTTTGTTTACTACTGGAGAGCAGTTTGTAGACAAACACAAACACACAGAGCGGCTACACACTCTCTCAGAGAGCCTGTTGTTGTCCATGAAGGGAGTTGAAACACAAGAGGCCTAAAGTTTGTGTGTGTCTGTTTGTGCACTTGTGTGTATGCGTGCGCATGTGTGTGTCTGCGTTTTGTTAGTGAGCGTGTGAGTGTGTGTGTTTGTGTGTAAGTCGCTGGGGGGGATAAAGAGCCATTGTCTGCAGCTGGTGCATCCCCCACTCCTCCTCTCTGCAGCTGTGAGGAAATCAAACACTCCTCTTTTCCCCCTCTCTGCCTCTGTCACAACCTGCTGATGCCTTATTAGGTCATTCATGGTGAAACGTAGCGATGACCCAGTGATGGGTTGTGTGGAGCGGCAGGTACGCCGCCGCCGCCGCCGCCACTGAGCCAGTACGAATAGAAAAAGATCCCATGTAACATCGTGGCGTGATACGTGAGTCTGGTGTCCATGACACCCGCTTTAATGTGAAGAGAAAAACAGTGTTTACTGTCATCATTAATGAACGGCTCCGACTCCACAGAACATAAATGTCACTTGTCTGGTGAGGGACAATCTATGAATCATTTAAAACAGACCCCAGGAACTGCTGCTGCTGCTCATCATTCCTGATTAAAATCATGGATAAATGCAAGAAGTAACTGTTCTTTCTGTTTTATATCCTTGTAAACATAGAATATCTTTGGGTTTACAGCTGGTCAAACAACGATGTAAAGACACCAGCTCAGGATCTGGGAACTTGTGACGTATATTTTCACTGTTTTTCAACATTTATTCATTAAACAAATGATTGATTAGTCCAAAAAATACTTGTTGATGGGACAGCATCAGTAGTTGCAGCTGTATCTGAACTGGATGTGTTATTTCACAGGCCTCTACAGAAACCTTTTCTTCTGCAGCTCGCAGGGACACCACCTAAACTGCTTCTCCCTAAATATTTCATGTTTAGAGTTTACACAGCTCTGCATTGAGAATTCCAACAAAACTTCTTAAAATACACAGTGTGATGCAGCAGCTGTTGTGTTATGAGACAAACTGCAGAAAAAAAAACAGGAGGAAGAAGAAAACTCTCAGGTTTTTGCTGCGTGACCGAAACATCACACTTCAGAGATGTGTCTGGATTCGTCTGTGATTTTATCACCAGATTAGTTCTGTCTGGTTACTCGCAAAAAACAATTTTCAGTTAGGAATGTGTCCAGTAATTGATTACTGTGGAGTTGTGCAGCGACAGTATTCAGTAAACATGAAGGCCACAACACATCAGCTGACGTGATGCACCTCCATGATTCAGCACAGCAGCCTGATCTGTTGAAGTACAATCAGGAAAATGTACTTAAGAGTATTAAAAGTACTTGATACAGACACACCACTGTTACTCATGCACGCTGCATTAATTCATCTGATTCAGAGTTTTGTTCAGAGCAAAATGGTTCAAAAATAGATTCAATTAGTCAAATAATAAAAAGAAAAAGAAGCAAATCCTCACATTTTAGAAGCTGGAGCAGTGAAATACTCGACATTCGTTCTACAAATAATATTTTTCTACAAATGGATTAATCGTTGTTGGATTAATAACAAGCATCATATCTGTAAGTTTTTCTTATGCTTGTGTGCCCAAGTCTAGAAAATAGTAAAGTACAAGAAGCTGAAGCTTGTACCTGAGTACAGTGAGTACCTGAGTACATGTACTTAGTTACATTCTACCGCTGCGGCAGAGAAATGAAATCCTGTAGTTTATTTGCGGATTTAACCCTCCCAGGTCAGATTTATGATTCAAAGTCAGTCTGTGCTGTAAAGATTGTCAATGAATGGACGGTATGTGATGAGAACACGGAGAGTTCCTGTGAATCTGTAGCAGCTCTGCGCCTTTAAATCTCTCCGCTCCTCCCTCCTCGGTGACAAGCCCGCAGAGCCTCTTTAACGCATCCAGTGGAAATGACAAACCAGAGGCGCTGCACGGGCCAGCATGTCAAATAATAACAATAATCATGGGCTTTAGCAGCAGCACCTCATCCGGCGCAGTCATCCCGAGACACTAACGAGGCTTCTCCGGGCCATTTTGTGGGTCTGCGGACGCCTCAAAGTTGGAGCGGGGCTCGCCAAATGGACGTCGATGGACTGGAATGAAAGCTCCACTTCTTCTCTCGGACTGAAGGAAGGAGGGAGAGAAACCTCTGCATGTTCAAGTTTCCTGCTCCAAGCAGAGGGGCATCGGTGCGCGCGTGTTGGATGTGTGAGGAAGTGTGTGTTGGGTGCGTGTGTGTGCGCGCCCGCGGCAGGAACAGCAGCAGCAGCAGGAGCAGCGGCGGCGGCGGCGGTGGTGGTGGTGGTGGCCGCGGGAAGGGAAGTTTAGCGCCGTGATTTTTCTGCTTCTTTTCCTTCTATTCCGTTGTGGTGTTCTTCATGTCGCAGCAGGGGACAGGCGGATTAACGTTTCCCTGATGAAAATTAATCATCTGTGGAGAGGCTCTGTGATCGTGACTATGATGATGATGTCGAGTAAGAGCGTGGAGTGGCTGCAGGAGGAGCTGGAGTCCGGGGCCAGCTCTCTGCTGCTGCTGGACTGCAGACCCCATGAGCTGTACGAGTCCTCGCACATCGAGTCGGCCATCAACCTGGCCATCCCGGGCCTCATGCTCCGCAGGCTGAAGAAGGGCAACCTCCCCATCCGCTCCATCATCCCCAACAACGAGGACAAGGAGAAATTTGTGAAGCGGTGCAAGACGGACGTGGTGGTTCTGTACGACGAGGCGACCTCGGAGCGGCAGGAGTCCGGGCTGGGGAGCTCCGTGCTGGGACTGCTCCTGCAGAAGCTGCGGGACGACGGGTGCAAGGCTTTCTATCTGGAGGGTAAGAGAAGACACCGTCTGCGTGTGTTGTAGTTCATTTAATTCATAAAATAAACTCACACTGTTCTGATCGCCTGAGACTGTCCCAGTTACAGGACACAGACTTACTCTCCACACACTTACTGCTGAAACTACACAATACATCTGGATTCATTACTGGGTTTTATCTCCAGATGTTTGCTGCCTGGGACTGAACACCTGACATCCTGGCTGCTTTATTACTTCAGTAGAATCTCCTCTTACATAACAAAACATTCATATTCAGGTGAATCCAGCTGTTCTCGTCTCCAGAACAAAGTGTGTTATTTATTATTTCTGTATCATAATGAGGCAGCGTCGCTTTGTTTATTAGAGTAAATGCTGTTGTTCTGATCAGAGTTATTCTGACAGATACAGTGGAGGACTTCATCATCAACTTTGATGTCTGACAGTTTCGTTATCGTGTCGCCGTCGTTAAAGAAAAAACTTGATTTATTTTTTCTGATCTTTCTTCGTTGAATTAATGTGAATGATTATCGATTAGGACCCCCCGGTGTCCTGTGTCTCTGATTACAGAGCTGGGTCAAATATGTTTTCAATTAAATGCTGCAGAAATGGCCCCGCCATGTTGTGTGTTCCTTCAGGAAAAGACAAGCGGGTTTTTTTCATGAATGAACAGGGAAGCGAGGAGACGACGACGCTCTGAATAAACCTGCTGCATGAAAACAAAAAAAGGTGTCGCCGCTTTAAAGGCAGAAAACACAGGTAGCACACGGCAGCGTTAGAGGACAGGGCTGTATGTGATTTACAGACTGTCAGGGAAATGTTGGAGCGGTGTCACAGTCTGAAGCTGCCATTCACAAAAAGTCCAGAGAGCAGAGCGGTGCTGCAGCGGAGCTCAGTGTCCTGCTCCCCGGGGCCCAGCTTTTCTCAATGGAGCACATCTGTCCGGCCTCTGCTGCTTATTCACAATGACTGAAACATCACGTTACCTGTCACATTAGTGTTAGGATCTGAAGAAGCTGTGAATGAACTAACATTTTCATTACAGTCTTTTAGTGATAACTCTGAACCCATATCACGATGATGTGATATGATTTATTTATTTAACTCAACAGGTGGTGATCTCATTTGGTCTCCACTACACCTTTACCTGACCACTGCTCTGCCTCTAATACCTGTAGACAATTAATTAACTGTAGTCAAATGTGTGTTTAATGGATGTTTCTATTTTAAAACGTTTTTTGCTCATTATTTACCACCATGGTTGTGTTTTTTTAGAGTATGTTTTACTCTGAATATTATTTATCTTTTTCATTTATTCATTCTGGCTCAAAAATCCAATGATTTCTTGTTCAGGTTCTTGATCCACCTCGTGTATCATGTAGACCTGACATCCAGCTGCCATTTTGTAAATGTTGAACTGCATATTTTGCCACACACACACACACACACACAGTGTTCTGCCTGTGGGTGTTTATGTACAGGGAATTTTTTTCTACCACCCACTGAGTTTATTTTCTTTACATTTCCCAAATTGACGCTTCCTGGTCGTGTCCTCGTCCTCCAGGGGGCTTCAACAAGTTCCAGTCGGAGTACCCCGAGCACTGTGAGACCAATCTGGACTGCTCCTGTCCCAGCAGCTCCCCGCCGGCCTCCGTCCTGGGTCTGGGAGGTCTCCGCATCAGCTCCGACTGCTCCGACGGGGAGTCTGACCGCGAGCCGGGCAGCGCCACAGAGTCCGAGGGCAGCCCCCTCCCCAACAACCAGCCGGCGTTCCCCGTCCAGATCCTGCCGTACCTTTACCTGGGCTGTGCCAAAGACTCCACCAACCTGGATGTGCTCAGCAAGTACAACATCAAGTACATCCTCAACGTGACGCCCAACCTGCCCAACATGTTCGAACACGAAGGCGACTTCAAGTACAAACAGATCCCCATCTCCGATCACTGGAGCCAGAACCTCTCGCAGTTTTTCCCCGAGGCCATTTCATTCATTGGTGAGTAAAAGAGGAGAGAGCTCGAGTTAATGTTTGATCAGTTCATCTGCTGATAAGTTGATCAATAATCATTCTGTCTATAAAAACTCTATGTTTTAAACATGTTAAGACCCTTTGTTCAGTCCAAAACCAAGAAAAGCAGCAAATATTCACGTTCACAGGTGAATTTTTATTATCCAAGTCGTTGCCAATTAATTTTCTGTCAATCAACTCATCGATTAATCGATATGTCCACCCTCCAGTATTCACCATTCTCCAAGATTTTAATTCTAAATCATTAAAAGATTTTGTGGAATAGCCACACTTTGTCTGTCATTCTGCTCCCACTGATAAAACATGAATTTACAGTCGCACAATATAAAGCAAAGTCTTGAATAAAACATGGAGATGGATTTTTTAAGAGTGAGGTCAAACCGAAGCCACATGGATTTCATCCCTGTTGAAGCTGCTTTCCCGTTCCAGTGCATCATCTCTTCCCATTTTCAGTATTTCCCATCATTCCCATCATTCCCATCATTCCTTCTGACTTAACTCCTTGAGAATGAGTGAGTTCCCTCTCTGATGAGTCAGTGCTGAAGCCTTTATGTTCGTCTGAGATTGTCCAGACCCCTGACTTTCTTTTCGTTCTTTTTTTTTGAGTAATGTTTCTACTTAGGTGGGAGGAAGTGTGACATATGCCAGAGCCAGAGGTCGTGGCAGATTTGGGTCATGCTGATGTTAAATGGAGCTGTCTGGCGGGCTGTAATGTGCAGGAATTACATCAGATCTTTTTGGTAACAGCAGGGTAATTATGGGTCAAGGAGAGAAGCTCTGGCTGAAAAGGAGACCCAGATGTGACCTTACATTGTACTGTTGTAAACCATAGATTCCTTAAATATCTGAAGTTATTGTTGGAGCATGTTTTTATTGTGTCTGAGAAGGTAGAGACGTAGGGCTTTTGTATACTCTGGTATTTTAACAACCCGACAAATGGAGGGATCTTGCGTTATTATGTGTTATTTAAAGCACGAGTAACGTGATGTAATGCTGCACAGTCTGAAGATCAGTTCACTGCAGATTAACCACTGGTTACTTATTTGACTTTGGAGTCTTGTACAGTTGGGTTTTAGCCTCCTGATGAGGATTTTTGGCCCCTTTTTTTATTGTGGAAAGCGAGAACACATCACATATAAATTTAATTTGGCATCCGCTCGGCAGCCTGAGCTCATGAGCCAACTGACCCCAATCCTACAACAAGAGACGCAGGCGGAGAGAGCGAGGAGAGGCAGAGCGAGATAAAGGAGAGGATGAAAGGGAGAGACCGAGCAGGAGGAAAGAAAGGAAAGAAGCACTTAACTCTCGCCCTAATGGCCTGTAGTGATGCAAGTGCAAGAGCTCGAAACTGATAGAAGGTGGATGGATGTAGCCTGTTAATAATGCAAGGTGTTTTTTTATTCAGGATTTTGTACAGACTGAGGGCTAGAAAGCAGAATGAAACACGGCTTTGTGCTGTCATTGAGAAAGGTTGTCCTGGTTTGCACGTGTAATAGTATGATTTTTTTTCTTTTTGAGAGAAAGATCACATTTTTCCTTTTTCATATTTAGCGTTGGAGTGTGCTCGTGTTATTCAATAAATCAAGTTAATTCAGTGTCAGTCTTCGTGAACTTTCTGTGGAATTACGTCGTGATGAAATGACTGGTGAAAAAAAAGTCACTCAGTAGTTGGGCAATCGATGAATCGACTATAATTGTTTGGATTCCACCAATGATCAATAATGTTCTGACTCACTGCAAAGTTTCTGTAGCTTAAATTAATAATGTTTAACAAGTGTTTCACTAAAAATGTTACACACACACTGATGTTTTGGATGAAGAGTTTGGTTTTATGTAACAAACAATGACAGTTTTACATATTTGCCATCTTGTGATTCATTGATATTTGGAAGATACTGTGATGATTTCCGAACTGTACGTTAAACGATTGAACTCTTAATACTGACAGTAAAGAGTAGCTTAACCTGCTCTGAAAATAGTCTTTACATTTCAACCAGCGAGAGCAAGCGATACACTCCTGTTGTGTTTGTGCAAACTGTGCAGGTGCATTCCCCTCGTGGTTCAATTGCACCTTTTTCTTCATGTCAGGCAACATGTGTTTGAAGCTCTCTGAGAACCACTCATCCAAAACACTTCACAGTCCACACTGCACGTCCATTGGTCCTCAGCAATATTTGTACAAAGTTTGAAGTCGATTGGATGAGCAGATGTCAAGAAAATTAACAGACAGACAGACAGAGATTCCTTCATTTAGAGCTAGATACGAACCTTTCTTTACATGATTTGTTTTACACTATGTCCCTATGTTAATATAGATGAAAATGCTGATTAGGAAAAATTCACGTTTTAGAAAATTTTCAGACTCATTAATAATTTGAAGGTTTAGGTTTAGTCACGTTTCTCATGCTCTCCCTCCCTTTGCTCCTCAGACGAGGCACGCTCGAAAAAGTGCGGCATCCTGGTGCACTGCCTGGCCGGGATCAGCCGCTCGGTGACCGTCACCGTGGCCTACCTGATGCAGAAGCTCAACCTGTCGCTCAACGACGCCTACGACTTTGTCAAGCGGAAAAAGTCGAACATTTCCCCCAACTTCAACTTCATGGGCCAGCTCCTGGACTTTGAGCGGACGCTGGGCCTGAACAGCCCCTGCGACAACCACTCGACCTCGCCGACGCACCACGAACAGCTCTTCTTCACCACCCCGACCAATCACAATGTGTTTCAACTGGACACGCTGGAGTCCACATGAAAATCAGAGGCGGGAGAGTTGGGGGGGTGACCGTCCCCCTTTATTTTTTGCGGAGGGAGGGGTGTCAAGGCGGTGTTGTTACCATGGTAACAAGCGGCTGCACTGGAGGAGAGCAGCCAGTTTTAATGAATGTTTTAGCCTCCCGAGGCTCATCTTGTCTGAGAGCCTGGCCACAGAGCAGCGTTGAAGGGACAGGGGAGGTCACAGATGCCACGTTAAAGGGGAAGGGGAGTTTTTTTGTTTTTTAATTTTAATTTTTTAAAACCCAGAGCGGGGAACTGATGGACGGGTTTTACGGTGGCGAGCCTCCTCAGAGTTGACTGAATTTGGAGGAAGAGCTCCGATCGACTTCCCCTGCAACAAAGAGGAGAGGAGGAGGAGACTTACCTGACTGAGAAACTGAGAGAAGGTCGCAGCAGGACTGACAGCTTCATACAAAGATAGGAGCACGGGGGGAAAAAAATCTACGCAGCGCTCGATTCGTGACACGACAGCATCCTCTCTGTCTTTCTGTCTCGGCTCTCGAGCTGAGCTGACTGGTGCCAAGTGGAGAATCTGGGATTTACTCGTAGGAAATCTCACTCTACTGAATGTAGAGTTTTTAAAAACCAAGGAATTAACACACACACACACACACACAAACAAAGTATGTATGTTTGTACTGTATGTACCGTATGTATGTTAACGTACATAGCAGAAAATGTATGGGCAGTCCTTAACAAATTCAGTATGTCTATATGCATTTTTGTATATTTTTGTGTACATTTACGCACAAATCTATACCTTATATAAATATATACGCATAGAAATCTTATCTTTGTCCAAAAACAAAGTAATCCAATCCAATAATGGCTTAAGAGATTGTAAAACTAAAGAAGGAGAATGGGTGTGGCGATGCCTACAAAGGAGCGTTGTTGTGATATTCTTAGTTGTCTTCTTTTTTTTATAGTTTCGTTTTTCTTTTAGGTTTGTAATGACCTAATGCAGTTTGCACAGTGGTGTAGCCATTGACTTGTTGGCACTTGAAGCCGGTGCTGGAAGCAGGCAGATAAAGAGACATTCAGAGAAGAGGAGGGGAGAGAGGAGAAGCCAGTCCCAGGCCGCGATGAGTCCCGACAGCTGCAGCGTACGGTGGGGAGGGAGCAGGAACTGGGCCCTGAGCAAAGGACGGACAGGGTTCAGGGTTCAGAGTCGGGTTAGAGGCTGAGGCAGGCAGTGGGTAAGACGAAGCGCAGGGTTCAGAGTTGTCAGTTGAAATGTGGTTGGGTACGGGTAAAGATACTACAGAAGAACATTGGCCAACTGTTTTCGAATTCAAGTTCCCTGTCCCTACTTCCTTCCCCATATGACTGTTCATTCAGTTGCCTAAGTTGTTTTGATTATTTCAGTCATTCGTTTAATTTCAGTTAGAAACTAAACTCTTGACTTCCTCGGATTATTTCGTCACAGCACATTGTCTCTGGTATGTTTTGCCAAACTGTTTTTTTCCGACAGCTCTGACTTTTGTACTTTAAGGCTTGAATGAGAGGTTAGGGATACTAAGGTAGTGTCAACATTTCTGAGCAACTTTTTGGGCAGCTTACTTTAGCAACTTTGGGCAAAGAAGTGCCTCAACACTCACCTACTTTGCAAACTTCTTTTTGCCCAAGAGGAACTCGTTCGATTTGTCGACCTATCTCAGGTTCCCTTCAGGACCCACATAGATGCCAAAAAGAGAGTCCAGGACTTGTAACTTGGTCTCTCTGTGTTGGGATCATGGTGATGTGGACTGGGACTGGCCTCAGCTACAGACTGCACTTAGCTACATAATAGCTTCACGTCCCTTAACTGCATTGGAGAGAAGGTCTTTCTGCAAAGGGATCACCCATTTCTTCAAAGAAAATTTTGTCTGAGTTGATTCACCCTTAAGCCTTGGGTATATTATATGAAAGATATATTAAACACAAATGGATATATATATATATATATATATATATATATTATAGAGCAAATAGGAAACAGATCCATATTATTTTGTATACCTGAGCATGCTGTGGTACTGTATGCTCTCTAACAGTAGACATAACCACGGGTTGGATCGCGCTTTACCAGGTTGGAAGACGAGCGATGAGGACTGTTTTTTTAACTGCTGTTGCTGCTGAACAACGGTGGCACACAGCATGTGGTCAGGGAGTTTTCTGAGACCCTGTCCCCATCAGGAGCACTTAAACAACACGTTAAATATGATTTGGAAAGTGTCCTAGAAAAACTTGATGAAAAAAATCCAAAAACTTGTTCAAATTCCCCTCTGCTGCAGCAGTTGTCTTTTTAATGTGGCTTTCTTGTGATCAGTGGAACGACACTGCAGCACATAGACTTATGGCAGCATCTGTAGGTACACTGGGTCTCATGCAAGAACATTTTGATTTAGAAAGCCCTTTAGACTGCACAAGCATGTCATAAATCACTTGTCACCTGTTCATGAGAAGGTGCACCTTCAGAAGGTGTGAGCATTAGCATAATCATCACCCCAAAAGCGTCCCCTGTTACACTCCATTTCCAGGCACATTTCATTCACAAAAATGTCACTATGTTTATAAAAAGCAGAAGTTCACAGTGAAGAGCTCGGTGCAGGAAGTCAGCAGACCAAACCATGGCAGTGGGTAGTGCTGAGGGAACCCAAAAAATAGAGAGAAGTGCAGCTATTACTACAGTCGTCTACACTGTCATCGCAGACATGTTGTGAAGTCAGATACAAAAAAAAAAAAAAAACATTTTGCCAAAGACAGTGTGAATCCTTCTACCCAATACTCAAACCAGTAAAAGCTCATGTTGTGAGCATCAAAGTAAAGTTGGGAACATATTTAAACTTTAAATTCATGAAGAATTTATGACGTTTGAATTAACTACAAGTCTTCCTCAGGCCTGTAGTCAGCTCTAAATCCAGCTTATTAACTCACAGGTGACTTAACAGATCTGTTTGTACGAGCGGTTTTTACATGAGGCCCAGGGTTTTATAGCAAACTACAGAAATCTTATTTCAAAGTGGAAATGTGGACGGGGTCAAAACAGAAACACAGAACTGGGTTTCTGAGGGAACAGCAGTTGAATCTGAACAGGGTTGGTTTTAGCTGGCCTTATATAATCTTTCTAACTTGTTTCTAATGCTGACTGTTCAATACTCTTTGTATCTCACTTTAGAAAAAACATTGTGTAAAAAAAAATGAAATATTTGTTATCTGTTATTTGAATCAGAACATGGTAATAATAGACGGCGAGCTGTCTTTTTACCGTTAACGGGTCACACGAGGTCCTCTTTGTTACTCTGCAATATATCAAAACACCTTTTTTGCAGTATTTTGTAGATCCAAGACCTCAAAATTTTTAAATTCTTCTTCTTTTGTACTATATCTATCTTCTGTATGATTATACAAGATCCAGCTCGATTATGGCTTGTGGACTGAAGTAACATTTCACCTGGGGTGTCCAAAATGTAGGGCCGGTGTGCCCATTGCCAACCTGAGAGAGGCCCTCATTGACACACACTGCTTCACACAGCCAGAGCTGTGGTTCAGCATGCCAGTTATGTTTCACGATAGACAATTACACTACCCGGCTTAAATAATTACAAGGTCTTTTTCCGTCTTGTTTTGATATAATGTGCTCTATGCTATTCCTGTGGCCTTTCAATATGAATATATATCTAAGTATATATATGTTATGAATTTATATGCAAAAGTTCCTCTCCTATTATAGCATCAGAGATGAAAATAATACTACCATGCTTGAATGGACTTCCCTTGTCTGGAGTCACATCCCACTTAACAATAAGAAAAACGTTGAGGACTTGATCACTTGCACCCTAGGATTGAAATATATTTCAGTACGGAGCTTTTCTATTTAAAAAAAAGAATATGGTTGATTTCAAGCTGCTTTCTTGTGTTTTGTGTCTTTGTAACAATGAAAGAGAAACCAAGTCTTTTTCTCTGTTTGTAAATTTGCCAGATCACGGGAACGGCAGTTTCTGTGTCCTTAAACTTGTAGCTACATCTTGGTAAGAATGTGCTCGGGAGGGAAAGACGTGAATGAGGGAGAGGAGGAGAGGTGGCGGCAACGGCGTAAGAAAAAAAAACACAAAATGAAAGAAAAAGTGAATGATTTAAAAATGTTACCTCAGTGAGGAATTTTTCAGGGATTTTTTTGACAATGCATCTTGCATCGTGTTACAGCTTCAAACACATGTTGAATAGCTGTTTTGTATTGTGCTGTAAACAGTTTTTAAAAAAAGATGCAATCTGTCTGTGTATAAAAACAAGGGGCACGTTAACCGAGGCAGTTTCACCTTTCTGTCTACTGAAGGAAAAACAATTGACCCTATGTATTGTACAGTATATGGAAACAACACAAGACATGTTTATACCGCAAATAAATATTGAAATATTTTTTTCTTTAACACCTGTTTTCTTCTTCTCTTCTCCATTTGACGGGTTATTGTTGTTGTGATTGATTCAGCAGGTCATTTTGGTTCCCAGTCTGAGGGTTAGGATAAATCTGAAGGGCCGGGAGATGATTGAACTAGAAACAGGAAATGGGAAAAGCTAAAAAAAACGCACTACACTGCACAATTTTTTTTTTTCAAGTGTTTGCTTTATTTGTTTGAATTGCTGGTTCTTTTGTTGATTAGCTTTTAAAAATATTAAATGCACATAATATGAAGAAACAAGCACTTAAAACTGGTTGGCAAAAAGACCATTACATTAAAGTATATTATAAACCAAAGTTTTTATATTCTGCTTATGAATGCTAAATAGTAGGTCATTGGTAACATCATTGAACATAAACCTAGAACAACAAGACTGTAGTGACTGTTTTTTTATACTTGTGTTTTTGGTTTTGCTTTGCCTAAGACTTCCACAATCACACACACAGGCTTTGTCTTGTTGCGTCTTTGCTGTGGTTTCAAAGGTTTCTGACAGCTACATATCTGATTGCTTAAACTGAAACTCTGCCACTTCCCTTCCCAGACACCGCTGTGTTTGTGTGCAATAAGGAAGGAACATGTTTGTTTACCATAAAAGACGAGAAGAAAACCACCTAAACCACTCTGATCACAGTCTAACCCAGTTTATGTTGAAATATGTATCATATCATGCTGCAGTTAGCTTAGCTCAGCAGAAAGACTGGAAACAGGGGGAAACAGCTAGCCTGGCTTTGTCCAGAGGTAACAAAATCTTCCAAACAGCAACCTCTAAACCTCACTGATCACTATCACATTATACTGTCTTTTTCTTTTTTCTTTTTTAATTCTGTATGAAAACCAAAGTGTAACAGCAACAAATTGTTCTATTTCCAGGAGTCTCCAATGGTTGCCTAATGGTTACGTAAAGCCGATGATAATGAGAACCGTGCCGCGCCGAACCAATCACGTGGCTGGAACAGAGATCAAAGCACATCACGTTAGGTTGACGCGTAGGAGTAAACATTCGAGCGCTAACGACTGGGATACGGCAGCCGTGCGCACCTGTACGTCAGGTGAAGGAGCGACATGAAAGAAAATGACGACACTAAATGAGAGAGAGTGAGTGACAGCCTTACTGGAGAAGACGACGCCCCAACGGACAGAATGACAGATGACAGAGGACCGACAGGTGCAGAGCCGGTAGGTTTGTGCTGTGATCTGTGCTAAGCTAAGCTAACAACTCCAGCTACATTACAGTGCAGAGGTAAGAATGGTATCAGTCCCCTCATGAACAATAAGCATATTCCTACTGTTCAGACACAGTTATTTTGATTTAATTTGCTGTATACCAACACATGGTTTCTGTTCCTGTACACTGGAACTGAAATTCAGCTTCACTGAAAAGAGAAAAACTCTCTCCTCTGAGAAACACAGTGGTTTGGCCTGATAACCTGCACGTCCGTCAGACGTGCTCCTTCATAACCTCTCCTGTCTTTTCCATCTCCTCAACCAGTGGGTAATAATGGTACATGTGCACATGAAAGGTAACAGTGAGGGAGAAAGAAAGAGAATCAGCAAAGTCAGGAAGCGAGGAGGAGGACTGATGGGAAAAAAGAGCGTCTCAAAGACAGCACTGTGAGCTGAGCTGAGCTATAAATATCTCCTCATCTCCTCCAGAGTCATCCTCGCTTCTCGTCCCCTTCCGTCCACACTGGATCTCCTTCATTTTTGCCATGACGTTCCCCCGGCCTGCGCGCCATCAAGCGAGCCGGTCATCTCGCAATAATTCAGACAGGATGTTACAGTGATGGAGGAGGTGAAATTATGGAAATGAAGGCCCCCACCCGGAGGTTTCCTGGCAACGTGATGACAGGGTTCCCCACATGCCAATCATCATCATGAGAGTTCATGTAACAGGAAATGTTTCCCGCTCCAATTTAAAGTAATTAAAGCTGAGAGTTTATCAAGAGCCGGGATAGTTAAAGGGATTAATCGACGCCACTGTGCCATTTCCTGTTTTGTCTTTTCTACTGAGGCACTCCTGTGGGTTTGAAGAGCCGGAAACATGCGACACACTGCGCGCTAATGAAGATACCTCTCCGTGGTGTCCAGAAAGGTGTGTGTCGTTGTTCCCGAGTTGACAGATGAAATCTCCTCGCTGTCAATCATGATGCAGTTTCTAATAAGCTTTGGGTACACTGTGCAGCCGGGGTAAACAACACACTGGCTGATGAGTGAGTCAACCTGCACCAGCCGAACTTTATCTGTGCAGGAATGTGGTTGATTTCCAGCAGCTGTTGCAGACATAATCCCGGGGTGAATGAAGGGTCACAGCAGAAAGTTATCTGATCTCAACTCTTCCTCTCCTGGAGAAACTGCAGGTACCAACACGCCCTGGAGGGAAAAACTAAACGTCTCGCTGGAGAAGTAACTGAGAGTCTGCGTCTGCGCCGACTGACGTTAAACACCTTTATGTTCGTGCCATCGTTTCTGCGTCGGCTGACAGCATCGACACAAAACCTGAGGTTCATCAGCGAAAGACGACGCCATCCTCACTCCCCTGAATGCAGCACAGACTTATTTCAGTAATGGCCTCGTCTTCATTTAATGAGATGCTCCTTGTGTTCTCAGAGCTGAAATTCTTACAGACACTGACAAACAGAGGAGCTTAGGCATGCCTTTTTTGTTTTTACAAGAAGCCCCACAGTTGCTGGCTCCTTTGATTGACTCAAATAATTACAGTAAATAGCTGCTGCTGCTGCTGCTGCTGCTGCACTCAGCCAAGCTCTGTCCTCCCACTGTGAGTGGTACTGTACTCTACTGATGCACTGGACTCTCTCAGCTCTCTTTCACAGTTATATAAAGAACCAGTGCAGCACTCTCTCCAGCAACACACCGCTTGAAGAGCATAATAAGAGGCGATCTGGGAGGGAGGGAGCAAGACGAGGGAGAGATGTTCATGTTTCATCCTGTTGAGACCTGCATACCTGGAGAACAGAAACTTCCTGTTACACCACCGAGTCTGTGTGAGAGGTTTTTGAAGCACACTTCCCATCCTCAGGAACGAATCATCAGCAAACATGCTTCATGTATTTTCTGTTGCTGCTCTGTCTGCTGCTGTATGTTGTGTATTGTCATTTCACCACAGAGTCTTTGTCATACCTGGAAAACCAAATTACCCTCTTCACACCCTGTTGGTGCAAACTCAAAAGTGAAACAAGCCAGAACACTGAACATATTTAAATTACATGAACTAATAAAACTCTCAGCAGTAAGTCATTCTGTGGACCCGTCCATCCACTCGTTTTCCTTTGTTCACAGATTTGTTCACAGTCACCCAACTTCCTCCTCTGCTCCCGTCATGATTCATATTTCTCATGTTTATTGGCTTTTGCTGAAACAACTGAGACTCTGTTTCTTAAGAAACAAAGAGACCAGGTTTTAATTCTGTACTCTGAGACTGAGACGGCCCGGGTCTTTACTGGTGAGTGAGAGTTTTACAACTACTGTGTCGTGGTTCTCACATTTAATCTGTCTCTGTTCCGTGTTTGCATTAACTCTCATGTCATTTCAGACCCAGCCACGCCCCCCCTCCTGCACACACCTGTTCCCATTTACCCAATCACCCCCCTCTGGAGTTAGCAGATTGTCTCTATGCTTTGCTGTCGTCTCCCTCAGTTCAACAAGCTTCAGTTTGCTCCTGATTCACTTCAAAACTGTTTGCAACTTATATTTTCTACATGAAAGCCAAAGAAAGTCAGTTTGAGTCTGGAGCACAGTCCTGGCTTTATATGGTTTAAGAGAACAATCTGTACATTTTCTCTCCGAACAAACATCGGAGCGACAAATTACAGTCATTCCCATCCCTTTAACTACACACGGGGAAAATGTGAGGTTGCCTATTGTAAAGCTGAAAACCTGTGTGTCGTCGCAGGTCGGCGGCAGCTGAAGAACACACACCTCGTCAGTTCATCTCTGTCAGCTGCTGGACTTCCTGCGAGCTCATTACGAACACACACCTGAACAAAGTCTTAACGCCACAAATCACTGACAACACCTCAGATGCAATGATTGGTGCCATGAGAGCAAAACATGGAAAATTACTTTTAAAAAAAACCATAAGATGGATGCAGCGTGTGACGTTTTGGGAGTGGATCCAAGTCTTAGTTGTGTGGAGCAGCTTCACTGAGGCCAAATATGGTTAAACACTTTTAGACTGGCAGCAAAATCCAGATTCTTTTAGACCATGATCTCAGCTGCTGTTGGACCAAGTGTGTGTGTGTGTGTGTGTGTGTGTGTGCTTGCAAACCTAACCTTTGTGTGTTCTGCTGGTTAGATCCATGTTGGGATCACTGATCAATCCTCAGTTGAGGTCCAGACTTAAGGACTTTGATAATTCAGTGTGTTAAAGGTTCGGAAGTTCTGAGGACGTGGCTCAAGACTTTTGAGGCTGATCATGGGGTGCAGGGTCTGGTTCGAATCCAGTATAAAAACCGGTCCTGCTGTGGGAGCCACATGTGTGCCTGTGCAGCCACATGTTTGACTTTGATCCTGTCCTCGCAGAGTAAACACACTCAGCCTGTTCTTATCCCTTTGACCTCTCTGACATTACCCAAGAGCCCACTGCTGTGTTTGTTTAATCTACGTTGTGTGGACTGTAGTCCTGATCAGATTCACGGCAACAAATATACTTTATTTAATGGAAGGTGATGAATTTTGTCATGTGGCAGTTCATGTGTGACCAGACTGTTTTCTGGTTACTTTTACTGAGGGCTCAGTGTAACGTCTTTCCAATCTCCACCCATTTAAAAAAAGAATGATTCGACCATCCCTTCCTTACAGATTCTTTCA
Source organism: Lates calcarifer (assembly GCF_001640805.2). Taxonomy (NCBI): domain Eukaryota; kingdom Metazoa; phylum Chordata; class Actinopteri; family Centropomidae; genus Lates; species Lates calcarifer. The sequence goes on along the minus strand of NC_066844.1, from coordinate 25,770,722 downwards.
CTTCATTCTGTTTTTTTGGTCTGTCTTCTTTTCCATTTCACAAAATCTTCACCTGCTTCATGTCCTCTCCCTTTCATTATCTCCTCCTAATTGTCTTTCATTTTCTCTGTCCTGTGGCAGAGGTGTGTGTGGTGTCAGAGAGCACGATTTTGATTCATGATCTTCATAGAGCTTGAGGGATGGAGGTTTAATTTAACTTCTTGTTCTTGAAGTTGTATTTTCTGTTTAGTTGTAGATGCAGTGTGGGAAAGTTATTTTCTAGTCTTAACAAATTGTAATAAGGTGGGCAGGTACTTTAATAATCCCCCAGGGGAAAATCATCTTCGAATTTGAAGGAAAAATTACTCAGAAAGTGCTGAACATAATCACATCGGTACTTTTCTAATAGTACTTTCAGGATTGGTTGGATTCTTAGGTAGACATGGGCAGTGTTTCTATGACCAGACCACGCAGTGTCTTCTCATTTCTCACGCACGTGTTGCTGCCACACGTCTGCTTATGGATGAGACATAATGTCCATTAAAGGTTTTTCCTGCCGTGGATTTGACGTGTTTTCAGGTGACTCTGACATGCACGCCACTTACCGTGTCACGGTGATGTTCCTTCGCTTTATGTGGCGTTAAGACAAAATATTAAGAAGTACCCAGACTCCCCTGCCAGCTTTAAATGTGTATTACATCCCTCATTATTCACCCAGGTAGTTAGATATATCCAGTCTTTTTCCAGCCAACAGGTGATATGAACCCATAAAATAATCAGTGATTAGACATGCTCTCTACTCTTGCATTCATGAATGATGAATGAAACACTGCGGTGTGCTCCCCAGAGTCGGATTAGCCGGCCATTAGCACGTTGACTCCTTTAAATTGCCTGATCATCTCGGGAGCACCTCACTGGCCTAAGACCATCTCAGCGATCCTCTTTCACTCCGGCTGCTCCTCCGAGACAAACGGTTATATTAGAGACGACTGTCGGATGCGAGGCGAGGCGGCAGATACTCTGAGGGACGAGCCTCTGCATCAGGATGATCTCTGCAACTGAAATAACACAAGCATTTGTATGCAGCTCGAGTGCCAGGCCGTGATGCCCCATCAGTGTTTCAAAGAACTGCAGTTTTAATCGCTAAGACTCCCATTATGTCAGACCACTGTTGTTTTCAGCAACAGCCACTTTATTTTCCCTCTGTAACTGTCTCTTTACATAAGAGTTTGTTTGTTTTCTCTGCACAGGATTCAAATTGCTAAACACTCAAAGGATTCATAGGAAATGATGCATTCTTGTAAATCAGTTAAGACATCAGCCATGATGAGGTGAAATTGCTGATTGTTAATCTCCTTTACTGAAACACCCAGAATTTGTTTGGCTTCGCTGTAAACAGTTGCTCCTCGTCCTCTCTGCTCCCAGTTCATGTATGACTTTAAACGGAGCTGGGATCTGTATCATTCAAACACACTATAACTAAAAAACATAATGTAACTTCCTGATGTAGCTGGACACTGTAGTTTGTAGCAGAAGTCATGTAAACAGGGTGTCTGTCAGGGACTATTTTCAGCAGTGGATGAATACACAGTTGGTGTAGGATGTTGAATGTGACTCAGAATTAAACCTCCGTGCTCATGTTCGTGGTGCTCAGTGCGACAGAGTGGCTAACTAACACGGTTTTGGACAACAATGGCGGACACAGAGGAATTAACTGTATTTGTCATGATGATCAGTTTATTGTTGATTTGATGTTGGGATTTGTTGATGATGAACAGAACAATGAGATATTTACATGATCACAACCAGAGTTTGATCATATTTCCAGAACTGAACTTTTCACTTGATTCATTTAATATTTTCCACAGAGCTTTCTTTTACATGATGTTGAAATCCACTTGTGCTTTTCAAGCATGAAATTATTTTACAAAACAACCTCATTAAAGCCTCAGACACTGAAGAGGCTAAATCACTCAACTAAGAACACTGAGCTTGAAACCTATCTCCTTCGTATCTGTTACAGCTCATTCTTTGCTCTGTGTGTGTGCCTTTGTTTATTTGTGCATATCAGTAGCTTTGATAAATATTTACCCTTCTTTTTTTTTACATGCAGTTCCACTTCTGATTGTCTTTCTGATTGTTGCCTCGTTTTAACTTCTCTCTCATCCTTTTGAAATGACTGAACTCTCCAGCTGTAGCATGAAACCCGTGAGGACACTCAGTCCCCTGGTTATATGAGGCAGAGAGATGGGGAAGTACAGATAAAAGTACATATATGTATATATTTTTTTTTGAAGCCTGATCCATCTGATGATAGCAGAGTTCTCCTTTACTGTTACCATGGTATCCGGGGACAGGAAGGAAGTGGATTTGTTGCAGAGCTCAGCAGGACCGGCTGACAGAAACCAGAGTGAGTGATTATAGGTTGTAGAGGATGTGTGTGTGCAGTGTGTTAAAAAACACTGCACAGCCGCTGACAGCTGCTGAGTGGAAAGTCTCCTATTACCACGTCTTCCTTATTAGCGTGGTGGCATGCTGCGGTAGTAGTGGTGAGCGCTTATCATCACGTCCTGGACTCTAGCCAGAGTCTTATCTGACCCCATTAGATTATCTATCAGCTTTCATAATCAGCCTTTGCAAACTCACTGACCTAAACTGCACTGTACTGAACCCAGATCAACTAAACTGAGACGGTGCCCTGATTACAGAGGGGGTCAATCGCAGTGATTCAACCCCCTCCTCCTGACTGAAGTGGACTTCAGCAACAAGATGAATCTCCTTTCCTTCATGTGGTGCAGTTCTGTATCAGAGGTTGTACTTTGATCTCACTGTGGACGGGACGATCAATAGCGTCGTATAAAATCTCTTTTCTTACAGCAGTTATAAGCAGAAAGGAGCTGTAAAACCACATCTACCATAGTTTAAGGAAGGGTTTCGCTTTCTGTTAAGACTAGAAAGTAATAAAATAAAAACAATGAAAATACAGAACCTCCAAAAAACAGCAATGACCACTCAAACACATTCACCTCTTCCAGAGGAGAAACTGAGCTCGTATAATGATTTTAGCTCCTCACATGTCAAAGCCATGTCCCTGACAGATGTGAGGCATTTACAGATGCCCAAACACGTCGCCTTTGAAGGCTTGATCTCCGTGAATTAGAGCGGATTTCGAGAAAGCGTCTGGAGCTGAAGCCAAGGAGAGCTGAGAGCATCGATACTGTAACTGTCTGACTGCTGCAGAGAGAGGGAGAGAGAAGGATGGCAGAATACAGTCCTGATCGTTTGGGAACTAGCACATGTAAACACAGGAAAAAGATCATAATGAAGAAGTTTTCAGGAGGAGAAAAAACACAAAATTAGTGTTTTACGACCAGATTTCTTTTCTTAATTAGTTCAGATCTACAGATAAGGAATGAAAGGGGAAGCATTTCTGCTTCTACACAGATCTACAAATATCCAACAGTAAAAAAGACCCTAAAAAATGCAGTGCTCAATAAACAAGATTTGGATCTAACAGTGAAAAAAATGTGAAAGATCAACATTAGGTCTCCAAATAAACACATTTCCCAAGATGTTGAACCATCAAAGGAAGCAGTTACACTTCAACTGACGCTGCAGCCAACATTTCGTCTGTAGCGAGGAAGTGAATAAGCGGATCTCCCAGAATGTGGAAGTGTTTAATTTCTGCTCAGGTGCTCTTGAGCAACACGCTTGACGCCCACCTCCTCCAGAGCAGTTACTCATTGGCAGTCAAGCATTCATTTGGCCTGGGCGTGCTCCTCTTTGTTTGGGTTGAAAAGAGTTCACAGCGTGAGTGAATAAAGATTTAAGAAACTGCTCTTTAATCTTCCAGTAAGCACCTCTCCCTGGTGTGATGGAGCCGAGAAGCTTTCCTCCTATGGCCTTAATTCTAAACCCTGTGCCCTGTTCTCTGCATGAAGGCTTGAGTTGTGTTACATAATGCGACACAAGTCCCTGTAGAGTAGACTTCACACAAGAATGTAAGAAATGAACATTATGATAACGTGTGATGATATGTCATTCTCATCTCACTCTCATTCTCATATAAGTTTAGATTGACGCTCGTAGAATTTCCTTTTGTGCCGTGACTCAGATTCCTTTCGCTTCAGAAGTGGATACACCAGCTAAGACTTAACAAGCACACCTACAGAAAGGCTGACCCTGAGCCGTGTCTTTCACGAAGACTCACCGACGGCTGTTAATTCATGATGCAGTTTTAAAATAACGGCTCCGATGAACAGAAAGGCACTCGGCCGTGTACTGTGTAATCGCTCTCATACCATATCTAGATTTCTGTCAAGACAGAAACACAACCAAGGATATTCTCAAGCAGCAACATGTGGGTTATGTCTGCCTGAAGCGTGTATGAATGAAGGAGAAATGAAATGAATTTCAAGGCTGTGGACTTTGAAAGATGACTGTGGAGCTATCATATTAATGACTATAAGTCAACCCCCCTTTTCTTCTTCCTTAGGCGCCATAAGGCCAAACACACACATGATCCTCACTCACCTGAATGAGGCCAATCATTTGGCAACGCACTGCAGTGGCAAAATATCAAATATGTGCAAGAAGATGACTTTGCTTTACCTCACAACTGTTGCAGCTAAAGATAGAAGAGTTGCCACAGCTGTAACTTTTCCAGTTGTAATCATGTGATGAACGTTCAAACTGAAACTGGACTTACTGGACCTGGTGTTTCACATCTCTGTGGGACCTGGGAGCCTGTCGGGGTCTATAAAGGCCTTCCTCAAGACTCCCAAATTAATGGAGGTGCAGAATAAAATCACCAGGCTGCTTGTGCTTTAAGTCAGTTGACAAATGATGTAGCGGGAAGGCTTCATTTCCTTTCTCCGTTTTATGAACAATGAGTTGCAGAAATGAGTCAAATGATGAGTGGGTATCATTTTAAATCCCACTGCTGTCTTATCAGCAGCCTTTGTTGTGCTAGACGAAGCAAACGTGTGCACGCTGCATGTCAAGTGTTTTATTACTGAGGAGTACATGCGTTTTGGAATCAGCAGGGATGAGAGCTCTCTGGTGTATTCAAAATAATCATGAATGTTCTTTCCACATTGTAATCTCATTATGTGCTCACAGGGTGTTCTCGTTTCATTCAGACACACTTAATTGTCTCTGTAGCTAATTCATACCATGTCTCTTTTTTCTTTCATCCAGCTAATGCTTTTTTTATGGAGTCTTCTCCCTCTCTCTCTCTCTCTCTTTCTATCTTTTCTACTCTTTTTCCTCTCCTCTGCTGTCCCAGCCTTTACTTGTCTCCCTCTGACTCTTTTCCTCTGTCTGTCTCGCCTCATTAGTGTCCATTATCTGTGGGGAGAGCTAAAGATGCAGCGTTCACAATCAGGATGTCAACAAGTCATTTCCTGCAGGAGATACATGACACTGTGTGTGTGTGTGTGTGTGTGTGTGTGTGTCCGGGCTACTAATGAGCTACAAATCCCCTGGTTGTGTTGCTGCCCAGGCTGCTAGTTATTGGCGAACATGAATGTGGGATTTACAGCACAGCAGCTGAGATATCTGCATCACACACACACACACACACACACACACACACAGATTAGTTTCTATCATCTCACTAAGTGGAATCCCTTTAAGTAGAGGAGGGATTCCTGCACTATAAGTAATAGCTCAATAAATTAAAGCTGCTAAATATAGCCTGATAGGAAAGAAGTTTCACGACCACAGCGTCGTATTTATTCCACATCATGAAAGAATCACATGACTGAAACAGTGCCGAGTAACGGTGTTGTAAATATTTGTTTCCACCTCAGTCTGTGACATAAAGTCAGGGTTTGTCACCACTTTTAGTGTCTTTTGAGTTTTAGTGTCTGAGAGGTTCAGTAACCCTAAAACCTAAACCTCAACAAACAAGCAAAAAATATCAGCGGTAAATGACTTTTTTTTTTAGACTTTTCCTGTATTATCTTCACTTATTGCACTTGGTGGTGAAGAAACGTTCTGTGGCATTCACATAATTTGTGTTGACAAAATGTTCTATGCTTATTTTATGAAAGCAGTGGCTTTTCTGATATAATCTGAGGAGGTCGTCTCTTTTCCCACTGACATCCATATATATTTCCATTTCATAATTCTGAGAGGCTTGGTTTCTTAAATGATTCACCCGAACACACGACCCTGAGTCTCTGTCGTCTCTCTCATGGGGTTGAGGCTTGTGATATGGTCTCTGCCTCCCTCTGTTAACCGCAGCATGTGACAGGGTCAACTCAAATCTGCCCCCTCACTCCCCGATAACAAGCCACACATGCAGTTTGACAGTGACACACGGCGCGCTGAAAACGATCATTATTGGAAGATTTTTCTGCTGTGTGGTGGGAGAGATGTCACACCATGTTAGCCACAGAATCGTTTTGGCCTTTGGGTCAGTTTTTCATTTTTAGTGTTTTAATGCTTCTTTTTCTCACCCCACCTTATCAGCGCTGTCCAATTATCCAGTTTTTTCTTGGCTTGAGTGCAATTTAAAGGTCCTATACACAAGTTTCTGCTATAGCTATATGCTAACTCTTGTTTTGCTTCTATCACTTCTTTTCTCTTACTGCAGTTAGCATGCTAACCAGCTAACCACAGCCTATTTCCTAATACCACTTTGTTATAGTGAGTCACTGTAGCATCCGTCCGCCCTCAGTTCATCAGAGAGGAGTATTGTAACCTCTTGTAAAAACAACAATGACTGGAATTTTTGGTACATATGCAGCTGTTAATGCTAACGCTGGCTATGTAGCAACCTAGCACCTTTTAAAGTTGCAATGTTGCCAAAGCAGGTTGAAAATCTCCACATTCTAACGACTTTGTGTTGAGATGTTGACCTTGAAAACTGTTTCCAATTTCAAATCAAAGCATAAGAAGAATACATGTACTGAAGATGAGAAAGAAAAACAGAGGAGGGAGATTTTGAAGGAGGTCAGAACATTTTCATGTGTTGCTGATTTTCACACACTCTTGACATATTTTGCTGCTTTGATAGCTATGTCAGTTTCCCCCCAAGATAATATTACATTTTGTTTTGGTCTGAGAGCGTGTCGGATCCTCGGTATTTGAGTTTTATTTCAGTAAACACGTCGGTTTTTCTGCTGCAGTGTAACAGGAAGTGTTGCTCAGTCTCTACCTCATGTTTCTGGCTGAACTGACAGAAGTGACTCTCTGTCTGTCTCCCTCTGACTAATCTTCTGACTGTGGGAAAGTCTTGGCCTGTCCTTGGCCTGGTGCGACAGATTCCACCATGTGATCAGAGGCGACAGATTCCCTACATATCAGACGACTCGGGTGTCCATGTCCGCTTCCTGCCCCATCGGACACACACGCACACACATGCTGACACCTAAACCCCAGTGTCCAATCTGCCTTCCTGTCCCTGTGCTCAGGGCTAGCAGCCCAGTCCAGGTCCACACAGCTGCCAGCCATCTCAGGTTGCAGCACTCAGCCTGAAAATAGATGCTGTGACCGTTAACATCCAACATGCTAACCGCCCAGCTTCCTGTTAAAGCAATGATGGGATACGAGGTTAGGGAGAGAGCAGGGGAGCTTTTTCTGCTGCTTCTGGTCAAATAGAAATGAAAATAAAGGCTCATGCGACAGACAGTCACTTGAACACTTTAAACTGAACTGCAGCATTATTTTTTTATCTCCCATGATGCTTCCAAATGTTGTTGTGTTTCCAAAAAGATGCTGACAGCTGCAGTTTAAGAGAAATAAGGCCATCTTCTTGTGACAACCGCAGCTCAGAAAATACTTCCAGTGATAGAAAATGGTACAAAAATGCAAGGAAACACTGAAATTCTTGTTATAATGGCGGCACATTCACAATATTCTGCACTTTGAACCTCTGTTATTCGTCTGCCAGTCACTAACTCTGTACTTCAGGGCTTTTTCGCAGCACACATTTTGACTTGTCACAGCAGGAAAAGTGCAGGTGTTGCAAGTGTCTCAGTGTGACAGTGAGTTAGCATGCACAATACCAGAACCCTGAATATGAAGCAGCTTAATGGAAATCAGCCATCGTTCGTTTTCTTCATACCTGTGTTTTTCCTGCTGTGAAATGTTGTTGCTCTGGAAGGTTCCTAACTGAGCAAGATGAGTTGAATTCTCTAAATACTGAGGAAAGTGGTTCCTTTCTTATCTCCTTTAGAGATGAGAAAAAAAGAGATAATGCTGTCCCACAATTCCTTGTGGCAGCAACACATAAAGCAACCCACGTCAACGATATGCACCTTTGCATAATTACACTTCTGCAAGTACCACAGTCGTCTTTTCTGACATCCTCGTGAATTCTCCTTCACATCTTCCCTTGACCTCATGATGTTTTCCATGGAAGTCAAAGAGAAGTGTTAGGAAAGGAGATTATTTTGACAATTGGACCTCAGTTCAGCCTTCATGTTCTGTCCTACCTGGTTTCTGTCGATCCATGTTAAAACCTTTAACCCTGCTGAACCCTGCTTTTGCCCTTTGACCCAATAATCTTTTACTTTTACCCGTCAGCCTCTGAGTCACACCACTGAGTCCTTCACCTGTCTTGAAGAAAAGTCAGACTGGATTTCAGACTTACCTGCTCGAAGCAGTTGGACAGGTTATAGCATGTGTAAGGCTGTGAACATAACACACTGACTGCTTTTTATTAAACTCTCCATCGTTTTTACGATCTGTCCCTGAACCCTCCCTCTCTGCTGCTTGGATTACTTTGCCATGCAGTTACATAAAGAGGAATATAAACAATTAATATTCCCTGAATGAGGTCAGCCCTGCTGTCAGAGAGAGAGGTTTGTGATTTTGTGTCAGGAAGTTCAATCAGATTGAACGCTGGCGAGTACATCTCTCACCTCTCCTCACTGAAATGCAGAACTTTTGCACTACAAATTTACACAAGATTTTTGAATAATTTGTTTTTAAAATGCTAAAGTAACCCTTCTTTTTTCTGGCAAACAGTTAGTATCTTACTCTGAAAACAAGCAGAACAAACCAATCGTCTATAATCACATTACAGTTACACATCAGTATCTTAACTTTATTCTAAAAGGTTTAATCTGATCCAAAGTGTCTGGTCAAGATTGTTGTTTTATGCAGTTTATCATAAATGTCAGGCTCTGTATGTTTCACCTAAATTGTTTAGTATTTTCCTCAAATAAAAGTTATAAAGTGGGACATAACTTGTCATAAAGTCAGCTCTCAGCTGGTTCATTCAGGGGGAGAAATGAGTAATTTTTGAGTCAGAGTGATTTTCAGTCTGGGGCTCAATGGAAAAGAGGCTCTTATCTGGTGAGTAGGTGTTCATCAGGCCTATTTCTGGTGGAGTGCCGACAGACGAGCTCAAGTGTTTCCTCTGTGTTGTCATCCACACACACACACACACACACACACACACCAGTGCTGTGCCGAAGCACTGATGAAATCCTCGCAAATCAACACTCAACACATTCTGGAAGAGGGTGAAGTGTGACAAACACACACAAACACACACACACACACACTTAAAGCTTAATATTCTGTCGCCCTGTCACTATGGCAACTAGGCCACAGCTCTAACCGGTGTGGTGAAGTGTGAGCGTGTTTATTTGTGCGTGTGTAAGTGCCTCTCTGCACGTGTACATTTGTTTGTGTACATAAACATGTGCTTGTGTGTTTCGGCGTCGATGTTGGGATTAACCTTTGTGGATGTAAGGTGACATCACACCTCCCTTTAAGCCTGAGAGGGAGCTCGTCGAGGGGGTTTTCATTAGATACTCCAGCAGCTACTGTGGGAATCCTCTGATCCCACAGTTAAAAGATGAGAACAGTCTAGAAGGAACGTTGTGAGTTTAGCATCAAATTTCATTCTCGTACTCACCCAAGAGCAACAGCCATGTTAACTCTTCTTTTTCTATCACTTCCTCCTTCCTCTAATGAAATTAGCATGCTAACCAGCTAACCCCGGCCCACCCGTCTCGTTACTTTCCGATACTGACTCGCTGTAGCGTCCAGTCTGCCCTGAAGACTCCTCTGCATTTATCTAACAACACATTTCTACAAGTGTACTTCTAGATTACAAAACGTGATAATCTTATAAAATACACTAGATTCTTAAAAATTTAAACCACTGGTTCTTTGACCAGAGGGGGACTGTTTGTCACAGCTCCACATTTACATTTCCGTTATATTTTAATCACATTCAGTACTTAGGATTTTAGATGAAGTAATTTCACTTGTAACAGAGTATTTGCACACTGTAGTGTTGGTATTTTTACTCAGGAACATGAGTATTATTGTCAGAATATTGTAAACGTTAGCATGTTAGCAGTGCCGAGTCTCTCTCTCCTCCGTGGCCTTGGTCTAATCTTGCGTTTATCTCATCCCACTTGGATTACTCTCACTCTCTTTTTACTTCCATTAGCAGGACTTCCTCGGATCGTTCACAAGTTGTCCAGAGCCCAACTGCCAGGCTTTTAGCAAAGTGCATTAAAGGGTCTCACATTACCCCCATCTTGATATCTTTGTTCTGCCCGCGGCGCTGGAGACACCTGGTTGGTTGGGGAGACCTTGAGGCCTCTCAAAGTGTGTGTCAGAGAGGACAGTTAGCTGTCATGTCTGTGCAGTTTATCTGTTTATTTCTGCAGCAGGACGGTGAATTATTAATAAACTTTAGCATCAGTGAACTAATTTAGAATATTGTCGGACTAAGAAAGACTTTATAGATCATGTGAGATGCTGTGTCTTTTGGCGGTCTGCCCGTCTCAGTCTGTCTGTCTACGCTAACAGTAAGGATAGACAGCAGTTCGGATGTGCCTGGATCATTAAAGTTAAAATGGGCGAGAGTGCAGGGTTTCAAGGGGCTCTCCCTGCTTCATTAATAATCCACGTGAGACCAGTTCACCTCCAGACAGCAGGAATACTAACTAACCTCACCCATCTTCCTCCCCCGGTCACAGACTCTCTCTGTCTCTGTCTCCTCATGCGTCCATCTCACATATCTGGGTTTGTGTGTCTGTATTTTGCATCCCTGTGTGTGTGTGTGTGGAGGGTTTTTTTTTGGTGTGTATATATAAATGACCTCTACATCCAGACAAGACATCCTGTCTCGTCTGGAGGTGAGGTAGAGGATGTCTCCGGTTTGCCATCTAATAGGCTTAATTTAGCATTTGGGTGGTGGTGTGTGGAGTTCCCCTGACGTATATATCTTATTGTTATTATTATGTTTTCATAAAAGACATAAAAAAAACATGTTTCAAAAAGCCATCAGTTGGTGCTCATAAAATATTTGCTAAAAAAAAAAGTTGTCCCTTTACAGCAACAATAAGTCGGAAATACTGGTGTTCTTCAAGTAGTAGTGGTAGTAATACTGTGTGTGAAGTGGTAGTGGTGATGCAGGAATGGTAGTATGAGGTAACAGTAAAAACAGCAGGGACTGTAGTTCAGTGATAATTCAATAAAACTGTGGGTGATGGTCTTCTTGGTTTTGTTATGCACAAACACGTAGATCAATACCTCATCGCAGAAACAGCAGCTTAAAACACAGTGATGGTGTCGCAGTGGTAGTGATGGTATGTAGCATCAGGCTTCACGCTCCATTTCTCTTAATTAGTTCAACGCGGCGGCAGCAGCATTTGAAATCAGTTGCTGCTGTTGTTGACAAACACGCTGCTCGGTTTGAAGGTGCCCCGGCCTGTAACATCAGCCCGGACTGAAGCAACGCTGAGGGAAGGATGAGCGGATGACATTAATGATTCATGGCCGGGGTCTGGTTGTTGTCGGTTACTGGCAGAGCGCCTGACGTCCCTCCAGACCGGCTAAACGATGATGTCATGTTTTAGAGTATCGATTAAACTCTCCCCTCTCACGCATCTCTCCGTCTCTCTCTGTCTCTATTGTTCTCTGTGTCTCTCTCCTCACTTCTGCCTCCCTCTCCTCCCCTCTCCCTCTGCACTGACCTCATCAAGCCCATCATCAGAAACCAGATGCGGCCGCTAAAACAATAAAGCTCCCATCCAGAGAGTCATAAAACACATCATAATCAGATGGTCCATGCCAGGATCAATAGTTTCCAGTCAGACCCGGTACCCTAGAAGGCAGTTTTGGATGCTGCAGCGGGATGCAGAGGGGGCTGAGAGGATTGATGGGGGCTGAGAGTTGGGTTACATCTAAAGTGCACCGGAGAATCGATAGTTTGTGGAAGCTTTGGCACACGGTCAGACTTATGGGCCGATCTCTCGTGGGATCTGAGACGCACAGGCCTGCTCTACAAAACAAAAAAAAACATATTGTGTTTCACTTTCAATTTGAGATACAGCAGCACTGTTAGACCAAACACACGCACCCTCAAAAAGGTACAGAGGGTTTTGTTTTTTAGAGGTTATCTGTGGGGGAAGAAATACTCTGAGCTTTTACTTCCACAGTGTAGAAATACAAGTGAAAGTCATATAGGGAATCAAAATATACAAACAAACCAGAATAATGTGTGTATCACTTTACTGATGATCATTTGTCATCTTAATCCTAGAATCATAATTTATTTATTACTTATATTTCTTGTAATATGAATCTGAATCTGCAAAGTAACTAGTCACTTTCCTTATTAAAATAAATGTAGTGTTTTATGTGATTCACTGAGGCTTTGAGATGATGCAGTTGTGTTTAAAGTGTGTCTTAAGCTCCTAGTGACTTCTAACTAGTTTCTAAACCCACAAGTGTTAAAGCCAAACAATATTTGAAAATACCTGCTTGGAAATACTTCATTATATTTTTATCTGTGTACATGCTGAAATATTTGTGTGAAAGAGTTAACAGTACTCATGCAGTTTAGGTAAATAAAGGATTATGCTAAGCTATCTGATGCTAGCTGGTCAGTTTAATGTCCCTGTCATGTTGTTTTGTTATTTGAGATAAAGCCCACTGAGAAACACAATGTAAAGTGTTTCTAGTTCACCATTATTAAACAGCATTTTGATCAATAATCAATGAATCAGTTCTGTAACAGCTGAACAGAAATAAAACGCTCACTGTGTTTACTCCCAGATGGACCGTGGCCTCAGGAGGAACTTGTACCTCTGTGCTGCTGCCTCTCTCACAATTTAACCCTGAAACAAACACACACAACCCTCTGCTTTTCAAGGCCACTTTTATTTTACAGCCCCAGGTGGAGGCCTCACGGACCGAAGACCGATCATCTGCCTGAGGTCTTCACAGGTTCCCGATCAGGATCAGGACCAGGTCTGACCCCTACAGCTGTTTTAAGAACTCACAAGTCGTGGTTTCACTTCACAAAGTGAAGCGAAAAAAGTGCAAATAATTCTAAGCTTCTTGAGGAAGGTGGGACAATCAAATATGTAAAGAAAGAAAGGAATGAAACAGGTTGATAGAGACTGATGGAATAAAGAACCTGAATGGAGCTGAGGTGCTGTTAGTTAGAGAAGAAGCAGTGAAGGATTTTAACTCCACTTTTCAAAGAATCATCGCTGCAGAACAGACAGAGCTCTCTGAGAACCGGCGTCCATTTTTGTTTCCCTTCCAGCTGGAGTTCGTGCTGTTGCCTGTTACAGCCTGGAGACAGCAAAAGGCAGCAGTACATACTCCTACTCTAATTTTGTAAAAGCCAACGTTTGTCAGGGCTTTTGTCTTCTTTTCTCTCCCCCCTCTTCTCCTCTGTTAAAGCGAGCCGAGCTGATCATGTGACGTCTCACAGATCACGACGCTCAGGATGTTTGGACGCAGCCAACGACTCTGCTCGAGCACGTTTGTGTGTTCGGGCACACAACGGAGGAAGCAAAGTGTGCACACACACACACATGTACATACAGAGATAAAGAGAGAGAGAGAGAGTGTGTGTCCTGCCTTGCTGGAACTGCACTGCCAGCTCCATTCATAGTTAATCAATGGAGAGGAAACGTAGATCCTAGATTCTAATTATCCTTTGCCGCGGCCTCTTTCCTCCTATACTCTATACCACCTCTCTCTCAACTCTCTTCATCTCCTCTCTCTGGCTCTCTCATCTTTTTTTTCTTCCTCCTCTGATTTTGTTTCATACCGCCTCGCTTCATCTCTGTCAGCTCCAATTTTCTGCCTCGGTCCCCATCGTTCTCCTCCCTCCCTCCACCGAGGCTCATTTTTAGTTGAATGATATATCAAACAGTAGCTAGCTGCTGAATGAGAGGGATTTGCTAACACCACCCCCCTCCTTCTGAACTCCATCTCACACACACACATATACACAGCCATCTTTAGCACTGAGTGATCGCAAGAGGGGAGCACAGGGTGTATTAATTCCACTATACTCAATCCACACACACTCGTATGCAGGCACAGTCACACACACTCTATGCTGAGAGCTATTCATTCATTAATGGAGTCACGTGCTGCACATCTCAGTTTCACACATCACTGGCCTTGGGTTAGAGGGAGAGAGATGGACAGAGGGAGTGTGTTGCATTCATTTCTGTGCATACTCTTCTCAATATGTTGTTTTTCATCTGCGCACACTCAGACAAAACTGTGTGTCAGTGTGTGCCACTGAAGCATGTTCGCTCTCATGCATGGACAGATACATTAGCGTGAGTGGGTGTGTAATTGTGCGAGCGTGTTCCTGTGCGTTGTTGTGTGCGCGGTCACCCTCCACTGGCCGCCTGCCTCGGATCTGCCGTCACATGGCCTCAGCCGAGAATGATCACATCTCGCTCTGGGATCAGGATTTTCTTAACTTCTCCACCTGTGCGTGAGAAGACAGGTGGGCTCAAGTTCTCCAGCTCAAAAGCAAAAAAATCCTGCAGGATTTCTGATGATCGCTGCCCTAACTCCTACATGCATCAGCCCACTCCCTCCCACTCCCATGGAGACCCTGATCACTCCCACCCTGTGCTAATGTTTTCTCATTGGAAACATGCGCAAGAAAATAAGACACATGCAGCCCTTATGGATTAAACTCGAAGCTGTGGGACCTAAAATTGGATAAAAATGTTATGGATCGAGTCCCTGTTTCTCTGATAGTTTGTGCTGTTTCCAATAGCAGCAGATACAAACCAGATGCTGGAATGTCCGTGTTCTGAGGAGCAGTGATAGTGTTCACAGATCAGATTTGGATAAGGGATGGTCATTTTTTTGGGTTACTGATGTTTTAGATAAATGTTTGTAGCTGTATATTAGTAATATACATGGAGTGCTGCAACAAAGATAGAAACAATAAAATAGAAATAAAGTTTACTCATAGAAACTGCTGATTATTTGTAGACAAATAAAAAAAAAATCAGCTCTAAACCGAATTAAAACTTATGCGAGAAAGCGCACAGATAACCTTTACAACAGTCAGTGAACTATTAAATCTATGCTAACATGTTTTTAATATGTAACATATATATATATTATACTGTTGTGCTTGTACTTTTCAAATATCATAAGTACCAAGTGCTTTCACACACACACACACACACACACACACACACAGCCTCTGATCAGCACAGATGATTTCTGTCCTGACCTGAAAACCACCTCACCATAAGAATCCTCAGGCAGCGCTGCAGCTCTTTGTCTCTTACCAACGTGTTTAATCAACACCTTCATCTTGCACCGAACTGTATATGTGTGATTAACAGGATGAGAGACCTACTTTTTCCCCATCACACAGACAGCAGTGGGGTTCCAGCTGTAAGCACCGCTCTCGCTCTGTATCGAGTGTGTGTGGACATGTACAGGCCAACCACCTAACAGCTTCTACTGTAATTACACACACACACACTGACAGCAGCTATGAAAAGGAAGAGCGAGCGAAGGGAAGAGAAAGAAGTGAAAACAGAAGGAATTAGAAAGATTCAGGTCGCTGCTGCGTTTATTAAGTTTATTATTATGAAACCAAACCTTGTAACATTACATCACCATGGTGACCTATTTCTATTAAAGGTCCTCTGTGGAGGTTTTGACCACTGGTGGCGCTGTGGAGCAAGGTTTTGTTGAACTGGCCGCCATATTGTTTGTATCACATGTGACACATAACGAACAGTTTAAAAGTTTAAACAGATTCTTTACTCAAGTCAAGTCACATGGTTCAAGACCCAACACCTATGTGAATATTTAATGAAAGCATCACAGCCAATGATAAATTTTTACATGGTGATAATCCAGCATACATACAAGTTTTGTTTATTTACTGTTAAATTACACGTGAAGCATCAACACAAAACTCTTCTTCGTTCATGTTTTGGGATCCATGCTAGAAGTTTTTTTTGTAATCAAAATGTCTGGTATATTTTCTGTCACTGATGCACATGACTGCACAAAGTTAAACACTAATCTGCTTTTAAATCTGATCTGCAGTTCTCTGTGTGGCTGATGTTTACAGATAAAACATTTAAAACAACATGTTTGCTGACTTATATTAAAGTACATGTTGTCAGAAGATGATTTTATCTCTGGTAAGCACTGATGTTTTAACATTTGATGACGGACCAGAAGATAAAGTAATTCTGACTTGGCTACAGAGTGGTTTGAAACAGTAAATTATAAAATGTTTAAGTACACTGGTCCTCAGAGAAACAGTAAATAAGAGCAGTGAGTGGTTTAGTCCAGGCCTGAAGAAAAGAAGCAGGATAATAATGTGAACAAACCTGGAGCCAAACAACCCTTTCAATAGACATGACTCAACTCTCTGAGGAGCCTGGTCTTGTTAGAGACCTGTACTTTTTTTTTTTTTTTTAACTGTACTACATCTCTCACAGAGGTTTAACAGAGAATATTGAAAACACATCAATGGAGAACAGTTGGATAACAGTTTTGCATAACAGTGTTTTCATCATTTGTTGTTTTTTTTATCCAGAAACATAAGACACAGTGTCCAGAGAGTGAAATCCAGAGTCAACAATGTACAGCATTTATAGTAATTGGCAGTGATTCACAATATTAAAGCTGGACTGAGGCAGAGCACAAACACGGTTCATTCAATTTATTCTTCAGCTATCGAGTGTCACAAAAGAAGAAGAAGAAGCACAGTCACATCTTCACCAAAAACCAGTGGTTATAGATCTGAAACAGCATCTGAGCTCTAAATCATCTGTGGACTTTAATGCTGCTTCTCCTGAGGTAAACAAACAGTTTCAGCTGAAACTCATGAAATTTACACTCCACACGCCCTCAGACATTTGCAGTCATTCATAAGAACAATATTCCTTACTATGTAGTGGATAAATAAACAAGGGAGGAACAGTGAACACAGCAAAAGAGTTAAAGGTTATTTAGATCAGGTAAATAAACTACAGGACAGGTGGAGACAGTGAGAAGGGATGTGAGTGTGATATATATAATGTCAGCAGTTATATAGATATATGAAACTGACTCTGGCACAGCAGTGACATTGAAGGCATCATCACATCAACCCTGTGTGACTGAATCACCTGCTGCCCCGAGATCCAGCGAAACACCCACTGCTACAATTACTATCATTACTCTCATAATCATTATTATTAGTCTTTAGTATTAGTCTTATTATTATTATTATTATTATTATTAATATTAAATCCCTGTTTTTATAGACCATCAGCCCTTTCATATCAACTGCAGCTCACATCACGACGTCCCCTCAGTGTTTTCTTTCTCGTTTTTTGTTTCTCGTCAGTATAATTCAGCAGAGGAGCCTGGTGGCTGCGATGATAACTTTTCATCTCTCTCTCTCTCTGAGCACAATGGTGAGTCGTGCCTGTTTGTGAGGCCAGTCTCTTCCCACCTTCCCACTGAGACAGAAAACAGGTCAGAGTAAGACTGGCTGTCCCTGAGACACATATTGTATAACGGGCTGCCCAACAACACTGTGTTCAAAAATACCCAGTGCTGAGCTGCACTGTGTCCCAGTGTGTGTGTGTGTGTGTGTGTGTGTGTGCGTAGGTGTGTTGTGAAAACACATTTATATGAGTACTGTATGTGCAATAAATGTGTGTGTGCTGTGTGAATGTGAACGCGTGTGGCAGTGATACAAGTGAGTCACCAGATTATGATTAATACAGTTCGTTTGCCTCAGTTCTAGGTTTGTTATTTAACCAGTGAATCGCTTTATATTAGTCGTCTGTGATAAAAAGACTCCTCCTGAGAACAATGACAGCATCAGTGGCCTCAAAACAACCTGTTTAAGTTCAAGTTCCAGCTAACCTTCACAAAGTGTTTATTTAATCCAACGATCTTTCACTAAATCCAACCGAACTTTAACCAGAACACATCATAAAGCCGATTCATGTGTCAGCAGCCGTGTTCTTCTCCTGCACACGTCACTGTTGTTATAGATATAACATGTGCAGTTATACAACAGCCAAGAACTGAAGAGTCTCAGACAGCTTGTAGACATTTCAGTGATTGAATCAACATTTAAAGCACCTCAGTAATCCATTATGAGAGAGTTCAGTGATGCAGAGCTACTTTTGGGTCAATGGTCAACCCAGGCACTGAACTGTCTGTATGAACTGAGCTCATGATGCGTGGCTCTGATTTGTTTTGTGTCTCTTTGTGGTTGTTTTGCATCTCTGTGTTCCTGTTGCATTTCTTTGCGGTGGTTTTGTGTCTCTTCATGGTCCTTGTGGGTCTCTTAGTGGACATTTTACATCTCTTTTTGGTCTTTTTACGTCTCTTTATGATGGTTTTATGTCTCTGTGGTTGTGTTGTGTCTCTTAGTGGTCATGTTGTGTATTTTAACTGAGCTCTACGACTGTAAACAGGAAATATTAATACAGAGGCTCTGGGCAGCTGGGCCTGTGCCTGGTCAGTCCATCCATTTTTTTTTTATTGTTGTTGAAGGAAAATATTTTATGCTGGTGTTTCTTTGGATCCTGTAGTAAAGCTGTTTCCAGTAGAGTGTCTACAGCAGCGAGTATAGGTTCATGCTAACCTGTAAGCATATTAGCCTGAAGGCTTCAGGTTCACTTTATTTGTTCCATGTGGGTTTTAATATGCCTGCCTTTTAGGCTGTTTCTTGTGATGCTATAACATGTGAAAGTCTTATCTCTCTGACAGCCAGAAATAGAAAGAAGTACTTAAGACAAAGAAGGAAGAAGAGAAGAAGTGCGGTTGGTGAGGTGAGAGCTCAGGTAACCTTTAGGCTGCAGAAAATAAATTGGCGTTGAGTCCTGACCGTGTCTCCAGTAATGAGACAGTGTCTGATGCCCTGACACCGGCAGAGAAGGCTGTGCTCCGAGCTGTCTCTTTGAAAAATAACAATGAACCTGTGTTCTGTGAACGGAGCTGCGAGTGGATCAGTGATATATTGTGTGGAGAGACAGCGTAACGCTTTGGTAGTTAGAAACAGAAGTTTGTAATCAATATGTGCATTCACAATGAGCCAATGAACAGAGACTGAGATAATGTAATCATATTTACTGGCTCACATTCATTTTCTGGCGGCTGAGTTTTGAATTAGTTTGATTGAGAGCAGAGCGGGGACGCCTGAGACGAGTACATTACAGTAATTAATACTGGAAGAAATAACAGCATGTCTCACTTTTTCTAGGTCATTTAAGCAGAGGAAAAACCTTCACTTGGTTTTATTTCTCAGAACATCGCATGTGCTCACATTAATATGGATTTCAAAGAAAAGGTTAGACGTTCGAAAAATGTTTTGATGTCTGATAAATGAGTTCTCAGCTGCACAGAGTCTGAAATGTTTTATTGTTTTACATTCACCAGGGAAATCAAAACTGTCTGATACACAGCATACGTAAGGATTTAATATTTTTAGCTTTCGTTTCACCAGGTTTGTGCCTATTTTAAGATCAATATTAGCATTATTGTGCAGGAAAATCAACACATTTCCAAGCAAAATTCAAGATGGTTGCCTGAGGTATAAAACTACTATTACCTGACAGAATTCAGATCTACCAGTGACGTATGAATAAAACCAGTCAAGGTCATTTTTATGCCAAAAACAATTGATTTTACAGCACATAATAAGTACTCTGTCTCGACTGTACATCTCTCCTGTTTGTGTTGTTTTTCATACCACATATTACTGTATTAACCAGTACTAGTGTCTGTCTGTCGTCCTGACCGTCTTCTTAATGCAGACTGACATCTGTTGTTTGTTGTTTCCATTTGCCAGAAGCAAATGGATCCACAAAGTCAAGTGTGACGGATAAAGTCAAACAACAGGACTGATGTTCAAAGAAGAGGAGCAAGCAAAAGTGTGAAATTAAAGAGGAATAAATGCTGTTCTGAAACAAAGACACCAAGAAGACAAGACCAAGAGTCTACAGCTAAGCTGAGTTCAACGCTAACATCAACATGCTAAGATGCTGCTAACGTGCAGATATCACGTTCACTATGTTCACCATCTTAGCTTGAGGTGTTAGCATGCCAACATTTGCTAATTAGCTAATAAGTTCTTCAAATTAAAAGATGAAGGTTGTTTGTCTCCAGCCTCAGATATGACCCACAGGAACAAACCAGCAGAGTCCATCCACACCACACCTTTGCTCCCATCAGAACTATTGCTGCCACTTGAGATCACATTCCAATAAAACATAACGATCATTTTTTACACGAGGACAGTCTCTAATCAGCAGTTAACACAAAGTAGAGTTGAGGCTTTAACCTGAAAACACTGAGGGTATTTTACAGCATTTTTAGACAAAACATTTCTGGCTTCAAAAATGACAAAGCTGAATTCTCTGGATTCATGACTGCCTTAAACTCTAATGTTGTTATTCACCACGTGTAGCCAGCCAGCTGAGCCACAGCGAAGCGAAGGATGGAGGGAGGAGAGACAAATGGACAGGCAGAGAGATAGATGGTGGGACAAAGACAGTGACTCATACTTCTACCTCCTCCCTCCATCACTCCTCCCTCCCTCCTGTCATCCCAGCGGTGCTTCATGCCCTGATGCTCGGTGACATCTGGCCTTCATTCAAATCAGCGTCCTTTCATTCATCCCCTCCCGTTAACCAATAGGAGAGCTCGGTCTTAGCAGAGACCGCCCACGTGTCTTCTCCCGGCACCAATACACACACACTCAGCTTCTCTATTCTGCTTTCCCATTCGTTCACTCTGCCTTTCATTCTCCTGTACTGTCCTCCGGCTGTAATGAATGAAGTCAGTGCAGCAAAGCAAACGAGGAGTTAGAGGCAGCATTAAGGGAGCCATGGATAAACAGAGGATGCAGGGGAGAGAGTGTATGCAGTTCATGAGAGGAGCAGAAACCTCCAACACCATATTTGCATTTCATCATTCAGAACACGATGCACATCCGGGACCTGCACCGAGCAAGAGCGAGAGAATCGCTCAATGAGAAACAAACCCAGCTGATGGGGGACAGTAGTCAGTCTACCCTGGAAACTAACAAGAAGAGGGCATTAGCACGGCTGTCGTTTTTTCATTTTAACCTGGCAGGAAGACATTTATCGTACATGCAGCATCTGGCGAGTTAGGACACACACACACCACAACTTCTGCAGATACCTTCTGCTGAGCAGCTCCACTTGAGCAACCAGTGATTCACAGCGTTGCTCAAGAGCGCTACTGCAGAAGCTGAGAGGAAGGGAAGAGTATGTTACTGTCGCTTCTGCTTTTTAAAGGCGATCTGCGAATTTTAAGTTCTGTGAAACTTAAAAGAGATGTTACACTGTGTTTATCTGTTCATCTGCACTCTGATGTTTCTTCCAAGCAAATGTGATGTTGTCAGGAGGCAGTGAGAGAGATGGTGATTCATCATCAGTTTATGTAGATCAGCCACTTAAACACACACTATGGGAATATAATTCTCCACACAGATTAATATTATCTGATAGTAACACCGTCTGCTTTCAGAAAACTACTAACCAGTGTAAGCCTCCTGTGAAGCACCGAACAGCAGACAGAAAAAGAAAAAGTAGCTTGTTAACACAGGTTGTTTCCAAAAACTTCCAGTAGTCACTATTTCGTCCTTTGTTGTTCTGTAGACTATGGAATCTATGCAGAGTGAGTGATGAACGGTGCACGAAGGAACCACAGCTGAGCATTTAACAGCTAAACATCCAGATATTTTTCTCAGAAGTTAGTGGAGAGCAAAGACAGAGCTAAAAAGGCAGCGAACAGGTGACTTACGTTCATGACGATGCCAGAAGGATAACTACAAATAAATGTTAATGTCAAAGAATAGACCTCACAGTAAATGATTTCATGGGTGTGTAACATACTGTATCAACTCCTAATTTAACTCTAAACAAAAAACACATCACATATTCATAACTTCAAGCCTTCGATATCTTGGCGTTTTTCATTCCTCGCTTATTATATTCATTTGCATTCGTGTATGTGACACTCAGTGGATCTTGCACTCTGTTTAGATGTGCCTGCCTATAATGCCTCCAAAATCCAGAGACATAATAAGCAGCCTCTTTCATGTGTTGAGGTGAAGTGAGTCCCTGGGGGATCGACTCTGCTGCTCAAAGACGAGATTTCCTCTTACAGATGAAAAGGAAATGAAAGTGGGTGGGGAGTCGAGCAAAACAGAAAGCAGGGGAGCAAGAGAGGGAGTTCAGGGGTAAAACCAAGAGAGAGGCGCAGAGAAAGACAAGAGCAAAGGACTGAGCTGGAGTAAAAGAGGGCAGGGGAAAGTGTGTGGGTTGTGAATGAGTGTAAGTAGCAACACAACAGTGCAAAGCATCCAGAGGATGAACCCTGCTGAATGTGGTGATCCCCTGAGTTTCCACCTGGTGCAGCCAACTGCTCAACCTTTCCTCTGAAATACTTTGAATATCTCAACATCTACCAGATGCCTTGGAATGACAGCTGATGCACACATACAGCACATATGAAGTAGTTTTTAATGGAGGTACTCAGATAACAGCAGAGACTTAAGAAATGACAAAGAAACAGAGCAGCAGCAGCAGCAGTAACCTGATGGCTTCTCTTCTCTCAAAGGGGAGCGATTAAGTAAAGAGCAGAGCTGGTGGTTCCCTATAGGCTTATTATTATTGGTGGGAATGGATGCACAGCATCTCCAAAGATCAGAACCAACATTATACTGTATATACTGTAGCTACATGATGTTAAATGACACATTATCCTGACATTAGAACAGATTTCCGAGGCCTTTAAACCTTTACACCCAGAGAAATAAAGCTAATTACAACAAACTGATCGTGACTTGAAATAAAGATGCAGAAGTAATTGAATTCTCCTGTGATATGAAATGGGCAATGCAATATCAGGGAAGCAATATAGCACAGTTTTTAATAAACATAAACAATTATTGATGTGCATGTGTAGTGTTTTTTTCCCCTTATGTGGGAAATCAGTTACAGACTCTCAGACGAGATCTAATATCTAAGATCAGTTTAGACGACACACAAGACCCTCATATTGTGTAAATAAATTAAAGTTGGTCTGAGGAAAACTGTGTGTGTGTGTGGGTGTGTGTGTGTGTTTGTATGAGTGTCTAAGCAGAAAAGTACAGAGTCTATAGATAGACCTTGTTGCTCAATTTGGGAACTGTTCTTAGGAAAATATTCTTCATTTTCTTGCCAAGACTAAGACGAGAAGTTTGATACCACTCACACATCTGTCTGTTAAAAATGAAGCTGCAGACAGTTAGCTTAGCTTAGCATAAACTGAACACTTGATGCACCATCACTGAGTGGTGATGATAATCGTGTGTGTTTCAGCGAAGCAACCGAGCGTCATTAATAAACACTAATACAGAGAAAACACTCCCCAAGACGAGCTCATTTTACAGCATAACACCCTCACACCACCCAAACTGCCACGTGCCGGAGATGCATCAGGAAATGGAAACCTGTCTTCTCTTGACCACGATCAGATGTAGGATAAATATGAAATAACACATGCACTCTGTAATTGACTGAGCAAGAGGCGAGCGCTGCAGAGTGGAGGCTCATATGATCAAACATGGGTCTAAATATAGGATGCTGCTGCATGATTTCTTCTGCTTGAGCAGGGATTCACCCAACCTCAGCTGAGAATGAGAGGAGAGGAGAGGAAAGGAAAGGACGGAGGAGTTCAGAGGTTACAGCCATATTTAGAAAAATCCCTCCGTTCCTTCAGTGTATGATCAAGTGTGTGTGGGCGAGGGAGAGAGGTGTAAGCTCGGTCACATGGCCCTGCATCCATTCCCATCCATCACAGCCCAGGGGAGAGCCAGCAGCACTGTAATCTCTGTAGATCTGTCTATAAATGCTGGCTGCTTTACAATCTGTCCATCATCTCACCGCGGGTTCATAAAACCCACCGAGACTGACACCTAGTCTGCGTCTTTGACAGGTCTGTCAGCACAAACTGTGACTGCTGCTGTATTACACACATGATTTAGTGTGAATGGTTGTTTGTCTCTGTGCGTCAGCCCTGTGATCGACTGGTGGTCTGTTCAGGACATTGATCTTTCTTCACACAAACTGGAGGATTAAATGTGTCTGTTTTTACCTATAATTGTTTGACATTTGTTTAGAATTTTGACTCACTAAATCAAACTTTTTACCTGTTATCTCATAGTTTGGACTTGATCTTATAATTTAGGCATTAATAGTAAAAAAAAAAAAAAAACAGGGATGAAAGGTGATAGAAAACAAAAATAATCACCAATAGGCTGTATTGTGTGTTTATGGTTATTATGGGATGCATTACTTGCAGTACTTGGGTTCACTAACTTTCCACAAACATCACAAAAAGAGAATCTAAACACATTTCTAATTTATTTTATTCTATTCTTATCTTACCTCATTTTTATTTTAATGTACATATGTATAGTGCATCTATAGTTGTTTTTTCTGTGTGTATATTTTAAAGTATCTTGTCTTTTTCTTAACCCGAAAGCTACTAAACAAAATCTCATCATGTGCGTGCATAATGACAATGAAGAATTCTTGATTCTTGATTCTTGAAAGAGAAAGCAAGGTCAAACCCAGTCTTCTCAGACAGAGGAAGTCGAGTCATTGCCATACTTTCATTTCCAATGAGGAAAAAACAAACAAACAAAAAACAGAACATACCTTCAGTTTTGTTCCTGGAGTTACTCTCAGTTGTCAGATTACGAGAAACACACACAGTAAATCCTGTGGAGCTGTTGAACTATATTGTGTTACTAACCTGATAAACTGGGCACTCACACATTTCAGCTGTAGCAGCTGTTCTCTGTTTGCTGTTGACATATGAACAGAGTGACATCCAGTGGCCAGCTGTGGACTCTCACTTTCAGAAACCACCGACAGGAGGCGCTGTCGTCAGTCAGCTCACACTGACTTCACCTTCTTGACTCCAGTCGTCTTCTTCTTCTACGCCGGATTAGAATTTCTTTCTCTTCCGGTTGTCGTCTGTTCGTGCGGCAGGTATCTGTTTTTTACACTTTGGCTGAGTTTTAAAATCTTATTTAATCCTCGTATATTTTACACATCCGCACAGAAACAGCCACTGATTTTGATAAAGCACTTTACTGGTTATGTGTCCGCCGCAGTATGTTTCAGATGGGATCTTTATTTAAAGATAAAATGGATCTTTTAATGGTGCTAACGCTTCGTTTAGCAAAGCAGCCGCTTCACATCAGCTAGCTACCGGGCTACACATACAGACAAACAGTCTGTTTTAATGTCAGAAATACACCTTTATACCGTCCATTCACTGTTCCTGATTACCTTTGTTTCTTTTATTAATAAATTAAGTTTTGTTTGCATTGTTAAAAGCTTTATCAGCTGCCGGCTCACAGTTCAAACTGAGCTAACGTGAGCTAACATGCTAGTAGCAGTGATGCTAAATTCAAATTAACGTGAAATGTTTTTTCACTCTTTCCTCCTCCTCTTTAGATTAACCAGTGTCGAAATGGCCAAGTCCAAGAACCACACAACCCACAACCAGTGTAAGTACGACTGCAGCGGTAATTCATGTCTGAGGTTTATTCACACTGGAGCTTATTTCACCTCAAAGATTCATGGTGCAAAGATTTTATTCTCATGTGCACAGAGCAACAGGTTACACTTTGCAATTAAACTACCACCCTGCAGTCCCAGCTACATTAGAGAGGATAGATTTATAAATCCAACAACGAGGTACAAACTGCTTAAGTTAACCTGCAAAAAAAGAGTGACCTGTGTTGTAGCAGCACACCAGAAGTACCTGATCTCTGTGGTACAATGTATGCTAAGTACTGATTTGAATGTCTGTGCAACATGCCGTGAATTGTAGGAACTGCAGGTTCAGAGTAATGTATTATAATCATAAGGTCATACACCAATGGAAGATTGTTCCAGCTTTTAATTTTACATGCATGTCTTAAAGTATTCTGTGTGTAGAAGTACTAACAAAAGAATGGATGTATCAGTGAGTTGGTTCTAATTGTTTGTTGTCCTGTCTGCACAGCTCGTAAAGCCCACAGGAACGGCATCAAGAAGCCCAGATCTCAGCGCTACGAGTCACTGAAGGGGGTACGTACTGTTACTGAAGTTAATGTTTACATGCTGCGGCAGGTCTCATTGGATGGATGGAAGATGCAAATATCTGTCAATAACAAGTGTTGGTGTGAAGACTGTCGCACTGTTAGAGCTGGTTGTTCACTTCAATTTGGCACGAATGTGGCATCACATCTCTTATTTCAAAGCTCATTATGAAACTATGGCCCAGTTTCTTGTAGTAAATTAATGATTCAACATGTTGAATCCTGGATTTTTGTGTTAACCTGGATGGATGCACAGTGATAGGACCGGCTCTGTATCCATCCTATGAAGTGATAGAGAGCCTAGGCAGTTTCAGATATAGTGTGGTTTTAAATTCAGTTAGTGTTAATGGGATGTAGCTATTGGGTTATGATCTGTACTCACATCCTGTTGTTTCTTTGTTAAAACAGTACTTTGTCTATGTAAAAAGCAAAGTAAAAGTTTACCTTCAGACATCAGTCCTGTTAGTTGCTGTTTGTTCTAATGTTGACCTGGCAGGTTTTTCTATAAAATAATTTATGAACCTAGCAGCGAGAAAGCTGATCTCATTTGAATAAACTCTGCTTTCGCTCACAGGAAACTGACTTTTCTTTATCATGTAAACATTATTACAGCCTTCTCTTACAGAAGTATCTGGGAAATAATACTGCAACTTTTATGGTCAGAGTTGTTACTGTTACTGTTGAGGCCAGGTTTGTGATGAATTAGCTTGAGACACTGTGGGTTAAAGCATATTGTGGTTAGACTTTTTTTGCATCAGCTATCTTGCACACTGGTTACTGTCTCAGTCCTTTTGTTATAAGCAGTACTCCTGTTCTTTCACTAAGATTAAGAGATAGTGTCTTTATCTCTGATGTTTCTGATTTGCACAGGGCAGGTATTTAAGTTTAGTCTTCAAATAAACCAGAACCTCAGATATGTACCTACTCTAATGTCGACATGTTTTATTCCCAGGTTGATTCCATCTGTCTTTTGCTTTATTTTGTTCAAAGTTGTTTGATTAGTAGTAGAAGAGAAACCTTTCACACCTGTGTCCCTCCTGTTCACTTCACCTGTTCACTCAGTTTATTATTTTTTCCTTTTGTTGCAGGTGGACCCTAAGTTCCTGAGGAACATGCGCTTTGCCAAGAAGCACAACAAGAAGGGCATGAAGGCGGCACAGAAGGCCGCTCAGGCGAAATAAGCCGCTCTCC